>NW_028277335.1:0-185228 GCF_059751315.1 Micrasema longulum
GTGCTACAAAAATGAATAAAAATGTGCCTACTGCTGACTGCGACACGGTACAAATTACTAGTACTTAAACACATATTTTTTTTCTACAAAACACTCTGTTTACCCTGAAGATGGCTCCTGCAATGGTAGCCGAAACGTCGGAACAAATCCAACACACACGGTATCACCCAAAAAAGAAACATATTGATTATATTTATTGTTTTCCAAATTCTATTCTTGTTAATAAAACTTTATCTATGACATATTACGTATAGTTTTAATTTTTAGTTTGAAATAATTTTGAGTCTAGTATTAAGTATTAATTGTATTATAATCGTAATATGGTGTATATGATAGCAGATTTTAATGAATAATTTTAAAAACATATAAAAAAACTCAGGATATATATAAAAACCAGTCTGTAGGTAACGTATTTATTTATACATCAACGGTGCAAAGAACCTTTTACAAAAAATAATAATTTACAGAAATAATCACAGCAGTCCACAATAGACATGTAGCACATAGTATGAAATAATAGAATAATTAAAACTAAATAATTTAGTGAACATATAATACAAAAAGTAAAAAAGAAACATAACATCTCTAAATAAAAGATAACCATGAGAAAATCTTATTGTGGATTCCCACACAGAATTGTATTCTTCATTTTCCCTTTTCCGCATTCCCTTTTAAAATAAGTTCTCCATTTCTGTTGAAACCAATTAAACCAACCATTTTTATTTTTATTTTCATTCCACCTGTAAGGTTGTGCAACGTAAATAAGTGAGATAAAAAAATGCATAATAATGTAATGAATTCATGTCAAGTGGTTGACCAATGAGGGCCGAGTTTCTGTACATATATGGAACACCCAGTACTTTAAGTGACAGGCTTTTTATGCCTTACCCCTCCACACTTCAAACCGTAAGAGACACGGAGGCACCGTGTTTCTATTACTCGGCGGAGTAATAGTTAAATTGTTATTTATTTATTCATTTTATTAACATATACAATTTATGTACATACAAGGGAGGGTATATTGCCATATGGAAATTTCTCCGTATACAAACCGTTCAATTTGATTGCATAGTATAAAAAATGCATGAGCTGCTTTTAAGGCCAAATGACCACTGGATGGCGCGCTTTTTAGATGTGATATTAGTATTTTCGTAAAATATGACATATGACAATATACATTTTTCATTGTTAAAACAGTGACAGCTCAGCAATCTTTCACTTCAACACATTTACTTCAAAATGGTAGAAACGAGAAGAAAGGTTAACGACTTGTTGCATTTATATTAACAATATTTTGAGTTTGTCCAAATTTTTGTAGACAAGAACTGGATTCAATTCCCTGGGGAGCTGTTTATATGAACATATTACAAAAGAGATGAAGAACATTTAAGATAAGGTAATATAGAAGTCTAGGCATCTACAGGGCTTATGACCTGTCAATGGCAGGTTTAAGTGGCCATTTTACACACTGTGTAACATTCACCATTCTGCCCATATTTGAACATCTATATTCCTTCAATTCTTACATCTGTTGATGTTTGTGAAGTTAACGAGCTAAAACCTTTTTTTATGCGGGTGAGATTCATCTAATTGAATTATCTTACCTACATACTAGGCAAATATTGTTGATAAATCCACCTGGTCCATGAGGAAGTATAGAAATTAAAAAAATAACATTTTCAGGCGTTGCCTAGTATGTAGGTGAAATAATTCAATTAGATGAATCTCACCCGCATAAATAAAGGTTTCAGCTCTTTAACATCACAAACATCAGCAGATGAAAGAATTGAAGGAATATAGATGTTTAAATATAGGCAAAATGGTGAATGTTACACAGTGTGTAAAGTAGCCACTTAAACCAGCTATTGACAGGTCATAAGCCCTGTAGATGCCTAGACTTCTATATTACCTTCTCTTAAATGTTCTTTATCTCTGTTGTAATATGTTAATTAGGCATTTATATTAGATTGTTAATGGTAAATTGGAAAGTTCAAGATGTTTGAGTAATATAAAAAAAAAGATTAATGTGTCCTTCTTCGATCCAGATTAAAAGAACAGAGTATACAACAGCATTGAAAACTTAGAGATTGACGTTTTGCACACTGGATTGCTTAGTTTCAAAAAGTGTCAAGATGCGTTTTTATATTAATATGTTTATTTTTACAATAATTTAATTTTTATAACAAACATTGTTAGTTTTATTTCGATGCATATTTTATTAGTATTTTATCTATTAGTTTTTTTGATAATGATAGAATTTTTTAACACTCACTTAATTTTGATCATCCTTAGTTTTATTTAAATTATTAATGTTTACACGTCTGTTTAAGATGTGTTTTATATTAATGAATCAATTTTCACAATATTTGATTTTCAATTTTAATAACTTTTAATGTAAATATGTATTTTATTAGTGTTTATATGTAACTGGTGAAAAATAAGTTATGCTTATGATATGTTATGCTTTATTTTTCATTGATTGAAAACCAAATAAATAGATTAAAAAAGATCAACAAAGAACTTTGTTTTTAGTAAGCGCTTAAAAGCAATTTTGTGAAAATGTGGAAATGTTAAGTGAAGGTTTTCATTAGGTGGTTTTTTTACGATTTTAATAAAGGCCTAGCTCATCAATAATACCAAGTTTCATTTATTTCGGCTTTTAGTAATAAAGCACCGTCAGAAAATACAGTTTACAACTAGCTGGCAGAATTTCGTCTTGGCCATACTTCCGTCAGTGACCGATTTTGTGTAGGCCGACCAAAAACAGTTATTTTTCACAAACACAGCAACGCTGTAATTGTCCACATCGCGAACCCTAGGAACCAATGGGATCACATTCATAACGGCGTAATTACAGCAGACCACGATAGGATGAAAGGCAAGTTTCAGGCGTCTCCAAACTAGAACCAACCAGCTAAGGGAAAGTAAACCGACAGAAAAATCCATGCGAAGGCAACGGGAAACTACTCTAGTCATCTTTTCCCAGGAATCACTTTGGCGATTACATCCAATAATCAGTTGTCCTGACTGCGGAATATAAAAGTAGCGTAGACCAAGGTGCTTTCGCTGTAGTGATCATCAATGTCAAGGAGCTTACAAGGCACCGCAAGAAAACGAAGAAACAGATTACGAAATATAAATAGTTAGAATGAATTTAGCCGTTGGGTACATATATAAGGTCCAGAGTAAATGTAAATCGGGGTAAATGATCCTGCTTGGTAGTAATCTGGGAATCTAACTCGTCTTCCGAATCGAGTTGTTTTCGCTGTAGTCATTTGTGTTGTCTTTCTTGGTTAGTTAGGGTATATTTTGCATCCCTTTTTTGTCAGCTAGTCTGCAACGTACGTTGGTTTCAGTCAGTCTATCGTTACGACTGTGCTGATTTCCGTTTTGTAGCCGCTGATGGCGTGTTATGTTTATAGTTGTGGATTGCCTGCTTTTGGTGTTGCCAGCGCAATCCATTTAAGCATGACTGGTAATATGTTAATGTTGCAAAAATAAGTAAATAAAATAAAATAAAGTTAAAATAATATTAAAATGAAGTAACGATATTATAAAGACTCACATAAATGCAACTAATTTACAAGACACGTTCGTTTCAACAAACATTGCCTTGATGGAAGTGGGAGAAAGTAATCGAATTATATATGCTGACGTCCAGCGATTTTTTTATCAATTAGGATAAGCTCAGTTTTACAAAGTCTACTAAAAAATAATTAACCACTATGCTATTCTCAGCCCGTGCATAAAATATTAAACAACGTCTTACCATTGCCAAAAAGTCTTTAAATTTGATCAAACTTGTAAAAATAAACAAGCAAAGCTTTGGTTCGATTTTCACGTTGTCCGTTTGGGATGTTTCGGAATCCACCCGAAGTGGCTTCGAAAATAGCAGACGTGTCGAATGGAGATACTTGGCGCGTTATCCACCCAATTAATAACCTAAACATGCCAAATACTTGTATAAAACATTAATCGCGTAGCTGAGATACTACAATGAAAATAATTATGGGGGATAATCTGTATAATAAATAATAGGGGAAACTCTGATAATTTGGTGAAAACTATTCTCCTGGGAAGTGTCGAGGAGACAAGGTCGCGTGGACGTCAACATACAAGATGGGGCGGCCTAGTCACTGAATTATCAGAATCATCACTGACGAATGCCTATAGAAGTCATAGAAGAGCACAAGACCGTTCCAGATGGAGGGAGACTGTCCACAGACAAGCCATGCCTGGAGTCAGGCGTAATCACCATCCTCAGACATGAGGCACGGATTGAAGAGAGAGAGTTACGATAAACTAAAACACAAATTGCCATACTTATTTCCATTCACATTTCCCTCTTGCAGTAAAATTCGCAAATTAGCTGTTTACCTCACTCAGTAAGGTAATTACGTATTATTATTATTATTATTTATTTATTTTAAAGAAACAAACAGTCGACAATGTAATAATAACATTAAAAAAATACATTTTAAAGACAGACCAGCAAAGTTTCTAAATAAAAATCATACATATTATTAAATTAGAACAAAAGGATGTGTTTATGTGTATTTGTATGAGAGTAAGTGAAGATGTGTGTTTGTGTGTATTAGTGTGGGAGTAAGTGTTCAGGTGTGTGTGAGTGTGAGCATCATTAAATAGTAAGTGGGATCGTATCGCAGCCAGAAATAAAAAGTCTTAATTTATTTTTAAATAAATTAAGGGGTATGTAAAATATATCTATGGATGAAAAAAAAAACATTGTAGTTAGAGCAAGAACGATAGAGGAAAGAGTATTGTGTATAGTTAGTGCTACAGACTGGCAGATGGAATAAATACTTATTTCTTGTCACGCGAAAGGGGACATTAAGATTAATTTTGAAGAGAAGGTTAAAAGAGTCTACTTTATTTTTTAATCATTTATGTAAATAGTTTAATTCAGATACAGTGCGTCTATTTTCAAGGGTAAAAAATTCTTTTTGTTTGGCAGATTGGCTGTAAGTACAAAGCGTTTTATTGTTTTTATAATCTAGGTATTTTAAAAATTTTCGTTGAACATTTTCAATCCTTTCTATGTTTGTTATGTATTGTGGGCTCCACACAACGGAAACAAACTCCAAATTCCTGCGTACAAAAGTGTTGTATAAAGTTTTTAATGTGTTTGGTTTTTTAAAAGGTTTGGAAATTCTTAAAATGAAGCCCAGCATTTGATAAGCTTTTTCATCAATATAATTTATATGAGACCCGAACAGCAATCTATTATCAAGAATAACTCCTAAGTATGTTATGCAATCACGTCAATGGAGGCGTTTTATGAAACCGTAGTCTTAAGGGGGGAGAATTCAACTCCGCCCTTTTCATGTGACGCCAATCAAGCAGTTAGTTACGCAACATTTAAAACCCCTGAATAAAATTCCTTGGACTTTGCATTTCGTACCTAATGACTTTAAATGCAAGTATTTCACAATCCAATGCAGACCGAATCGAATAAATAAAGAAACTGTCAGCCCCGTGACGTAGTGGTCAGCGCGTTTGCTTGCCATGCAAGAGGTCCCAGGTTCGATTCCCGACATGGTTGACATGAAATATTTATTGAAAAGGTTGTTTTTACACTAGAATATTTCATAGTCCCTCGACTGGCACCTGAACCGTAAAACTGATCATCTTACCTTTATGTTATAAAAAATATTAAAATGTGCTGCGATTGGTGTATCAATGCAGTGCCCTATGCACCATTAGGAGTGAAAAGGGAATGATGATGATAAATTGAAGAAAAAAATCCAATTTTCTTTTTGATGCTCTGTACATATTTATTCATTGCCGCAATTTTGTTTTTCATATTTTTATTGCATATTTGGCTTGACTTGGAAGGCTTCACAGGAGCTAGCAGTCGACAGAGAGGCCTGGAGACTGTTAGTGGACACCATACGCTCCAACTAGGAAGCGGACATACATAAAAATATGATGATAATTTTGATTCTATTTTTTAATAAAAACCACGGATGGGGAAACGGTTTTTTAAATTTGTCTAGAAAAACTAAATTCAAAAGAGGAAAAAGCTTTTTTTGTTCGATTTTATTTTAGTATTTAAACAATGAAGCCTTTCCCTGTAAAGTATCAAACGTAATTATAAAATCGAGCAGTCGTTAAAAATTCTATACGGATTTGTTTTATTAATTTCCTTGCCGTATAAAATTACTTCCGGTGCGCCCTGCAAACCGGAAATGGATGAGGAAATGAAGATAAACAACTTCTACTCAATTCGTTATAAAGAAACTTCGCTGCATCAATAAGCTCTTTCAGAAACTTGAATTTTAGATTTCAGCTCGGATACAAGATGGAAAATATATTAGTTTTATCCGTTCCTAACGCAGTAGGGGAGAAAATCTTTTTTTAAATATTTAATTTTTAAGTGTCGGAAAAATCAACAGCAATACTAAACATTAACATATATATATAAAGATAAAATAAAGCCAATTAAAAAATGGTAAGACGTGCGTAGATTTTCAGAGTCAATGCTATCAATATGTAAAACTCTGATTAAACCAATCCTGATATATGCCTCTGAAAACCTGGGTTGTGACAGTAATTATTGAGGGAACCATGGCAGCTTTTGAAAGAAGAATACTCAGAGTTGTACATGGCTTTGTGAGAGAAAACTACCATTGGCGTCGTCGCTACAATAGGAAGTTATACGAAAACTACGGAGCGCCCGATGTTATTAATTCTATCAAGGTGCCGGTCTAAAATAATCAGTAGACCTTACCTTTCTGTAACAGGCGATTGGGATACTCTTCATTAATTTTGTCAAAATTCGGTACACTATGCACCATTAGATGCTGAAAAGGATTTCATTTTGGTTTAACCGTGTTTTGTTATTTGTTTTTATGATTATATTTTTTATACTCAGTTAAAGGCATGAGCCATTTGAAAATTATAAAAACTATAAAACGCTTAGTACTTACAGCCAATCTGCCAAACAAAATGGATTTTTCACCCTTGAAAATAGACGCACTGTATCTTAATTATGCTATTTACATAAATTATTAAATAATATAGTAGACTCTTTTAACCTACTCTCCAAAATTAATCTTAATGTCCCCTTTCACGTGACAAGAAATAAGTATTTGTTCTTTCTGCCAGTCTGTAGCACTAACTATGCACAACACTCTTTCTTCTATCGTTCTTGCTCTAACTATAATACTTTTTTTTCATCTATAGATATAATTTACATGCCCCTTACTTTATTTAAAAATAAATAAAGACTCCTTATTTCTGGCTGCGATACGATCCCACTTACTATTTAATTATGCTCATACTCACACACACCTGAACACTTACTCCTACACTAATACACATAAACACACATCTACACCTACTCTCATACGAATACACATAAACACACCCTTTTGTTGTAACACAATTTAATAGTATGTATGATTCTTATTGAGAAACTTTGCTGGTCTGTCTTTAAACTGTATTTTTTTAATGTTACTATATCATGGTCGACTGTTTGTTTCTTTAAAATAAATAAATAAATAAAATATAAAAGTAACATTAAAAAGAGTTAAGTAAGAAGAGGTCTGATAAAAAAAAAAAAATATATTAAATATTTTCACGAGGCTTCAGTGAGATGGTCGTTAAATAGAAATGGCTGGCACTAAAAACTAATTTGCTAGTAGTGGGGGAGTGGAGGACAGAAAGAGCTAGATAAGTTAGGAAGATGGAAGAAATATGAAATGCGTTTATAGATTCAAGAAACTCTCCACCTTAATTGCATTTCTCAATAGTAAAAACTACTCTCAACTTCCGAGACTCGGATACCAAGTTCCCCGTATTGATAAAGTGCATTATAACTTGGGCGACACCCTAAGAACACTTTAATTTAATTACTTTGTCCTAACAACGTAAATTATGAAGCAAAAAATTAAGAAGAGACTTTTTCATACATAAACTATTTGATTTTATTTAGAAAAACACCAGAAATTATATTTATTTCTTTATTCATTCTCAAATCATTGATTTATTTACATTTATTGTGACACAAGTCCCAAATTCATTAGACGTTGAAAGTATCGTTTACACGTGGAAAATAACAATAATAATAAGGTCAAAAGTTAGATAGATTAGAAATTTTAGAAATAAATAGGATAAAAAATAATAGCGATAGAATGTCAATAAATCAGCAGATAGAATTTAAAAACTCGCCCCTATTAGCCCCCTTAGTTAGACCCTGTACATTGTAATAAAACAGTAAATATATTTCACATAATAGAATATTTTCTTAAAGTACACCGCCGCCAACACATGTTTCAATAATTTGTCTCACTCTGTTCCATTGCAATATTGCGTATTGTATCTTTTTCAACTTATTTTTAAATGTACCTACACTTAAGATAATATTTAGTTTTATATAAATTACCCTTACACTGTATAATATTCACCAGTCTGAAGATGCCCATTAGAGGGTGAAAGCGCTAATTGGTCAAAATAAATAAGTGGAAGTGTACCAAGTATTTTTTAAATTAATAACTTATATGGAAATATAAGTTATTACATCAATAATAAAAGTCTTTATTAACCCTTTGAGCATCGGCTACACAGGGATTAAATACACAGGGAATTTCCCTGTGCCCGGCCCATTTTTGTGAAATTACATGCTTTGAGAAGGGTTTCTTAAAAGTGTCATATTTATAAAAATACAGGGTTAAATCAATAAAAAGCTCTCATATTTATTTGAAACAATTTAATAAGTCATTTTTGTATGATAGTTTTGCCATGATTGGCCTTTATGGAGAGCCACAAAGCGCATTGCAATGTTCGCACTTATACAGGGCCTTATTCCTTTTTTTGAGCTTTGTATGCCGGAGCCGTGTAAACGCGTGAATATAATAACCATGCGTTGTGTCCCAGCAGCGAAAAAGTACTAATAAAAGTCACCAGATGTTAATTTCAATCAAGGAGTCTAGACATATATAGGGCTTATGATTTGTCACTGGCTGGTTTAAATGACCCACTTTACACACTGTGTAATACTCACTATTCTGCCAATATTTGAACATACATATTTCCTTCTGTCTGTTGACTTTTGTAAAGTAAAAAAGCTGAAACCTTTTTTCATGTGGGCGAAATTCATCTGGCTAAATTAATATTATTCCCTTCTCAAAAATCTATTCCCTCTCTCTTGCAATGAATTTAGATCAAAATTACTCCCTAGAGAGTGAAATCCACCCTGTCTACAAACATTATAAAGTAAACAATGTCATACAATGCCATGCAAATGCAATGCAACGCAATGCATAGGTGTTCGAAGCGTCAGTAGGGTCGCGATGAGTCACATCTTGCTGGAAGGTGTGATGATATTAAATGCTGCGAATGCCCAGTTGCATTCCACTGGCAATACGAATGAGACCCCGGGCAATGGGACCACACTCATAACGGTGTGATAACAGCCGATAACGAGAGGATGAAAGGCGAGTTTCTGGCGCGTCCAAACCAGAACCAACCAGCTAAGGAAAGGCAACCCCGATAGAAAAATCCACCAGAGAAGGCAACGGGAAACCACTCTGGTAATTTTTTCTCAGGAATCACTATGGCGAGTACATCCAACAAGCAGTTGTGAGGCCAGGCCTCAGAGTAGCGCAGGACCGAGATGCTTTCGTTGTAGTGATCGCCAACGTCGGGGGATCTGATAAGGCACCGCAAGAAGAAGAAGAAAAAATGCAATCAGTATTAAAGAAAACAAGTAGAAAGAACAAAAAACGATATTTTTGCGTTATATGAATTCCTCGCGTGCGTCAAGTTGCTTTAGGAGATGTCTCTGTCAAATATGGAGTTACTACGCTGGCAGGTTACATACATGGTTGCGGTCCTGTGATAATAGGTTGTAGTAGTTGTTGATGGGAGGTAGATGTAACAGGAAACGAGGAATGCAGAGAGAAAATAACCCAGCCTGATGGATGTTATTAACTTATTTGACCGTGTGATTTATGGCCTATTTCAATTGAATTAATATTTATGTTGAACAGTTAATTTAAGTCAATTTAATATGAAAATGAAACACTGATAGTGCCCAACAATTTTCTTTACTTTATTTTTAAAAACAAAAATTGAAAATCAGACAATTGTTTAACTTTGTTAGGGCATTTCCAAACAAATGTGAAGATTATGTAGACTGAATGACTTTTTGTATAGTTACACAATGTTTACTCTCGAAATATAAATTATACAAATTAAGTTACATATATAATCAAATATACCAAATAATAGTGTTATTGAAATCAATAGAAAATAATTCAAAAACATCATTTAAATGATAATTGAGATATGGTTTCTACAAACTCACTCTCTACTGTAGTAAGAAATGAGAGAAATTAATAATATGTCAAATAACAGTGACTATTAAATAAAGTAATACAAAAATACACAATGAAAAAACATAAAAATATCAAGATATATAAAAAGCAAATATTAAAAAAAAGAAAATATTTTTATTTAAATTGAAAACATATTATACGTAAGTTTATATAAAATTCCCAATGAGTTTTTGTAAAAAAACTCATTTAGGGATATTCAGATAACAATATTTATTTACAGACGTTTTTGTATTTTAAACTATAACTTTATTTACAAAAGCAGAATAAAAATTAGGGTACACTACAATTTAAAAGGGTATGAAAAATTTCAAAAAATTACAAAATAAACATAATACAAGGTATGGAAATTTATTGAAAATGATACAAACATAATGCAATCTATAAAAGAAAAATGAAAAATTGTAAAATTTTAAAAGTTTTAAAATTACATGAATGTATATATACGAGCTGAACGAGTAGGAGAGTGCAAATGTTAAAAAATTATAGGAGTGAAAAAGTTTTTAAAATTAACAAAATACATATATGTACCCAATATAGGTTAAAAAGTTTACATATACATAATACAAGCTAAAAATGTATGAAAAAGCATAAAAATAATTTCAAAATACATTACATATATGTACAAGCAAAACGGTAAAATATTAAAAGTTGTATGTTCAAGATGCGCATTCTTATATATAGTTCTGGAAAAAATAATTCTTCAATTCGCACGTCCTGTTTCTGTATTTGGAAATTGGTACTTTAATTTTTTGTGGCATTTTATTAAATTCCTTGAAACCCATGTATTGAAAAGATCATTATGAAAGGAAAGCAGATTAGTCAATTTTCACTAATCTTGAACTTTAGAAAGATTGACAACCTCGTCCCTATCCTTGTGCAGCAGCCAATTGTAAGTTTATAAACAAATATTGTTATTTCTGTTTTTGTTTATCGTTTTTTTGTACGTTTAAAAAAAAACCGTTTAAAGCGCTTTAAACTTAAACGATATAATTAACAATTGTGTTTAACTGATTAGTTAGAAGAACTTGCTATTCGGTCATTTTCTGAATTCGTGCACCCATCACCACCTGTATTCATGGACAACAACAGTTTAACGGTATTTGCAAAAGTCAAGTATCTAGGGCACATACTGACTGATGATTGTAAAGATGATCAGGACATAGAGAAGAGCCATCAATATCAGGGCCTCTATGCTAGCAAGACGCTTCTTTCAGTGCAGTAACGAAGTGAAGAAAATCATCTTTACTTCGTATTTGACGTCCATGTATACAGCGGAACTATGGAACAATTATACGCAAGCAGCATGGAATAAATTAAGGGTCGCGTATAATAATTCATACAGGCAATTATTCGGACTGCCTAGGTATTGCAGTGCCTCCGAAATGTTTACAGCTGGACGGGTAAACACCTTCGCCGCCCTACTTCGCCAAAGAGCTTGGAGCCTATGGGAACGCCTGAAAAGCTCTAATAACGAAATTTTCCAAGCCACCGCAGGGTGAATCCATTCACCGATGTTCGAGCGATAGCGGGATATGCTAAGACCACCATAAGTGCTGCAAACATAAAATTTTGTTTTATGTTTATATTTATGTTTATATGGTAGAATTGGCTCTGCACTATGTAACCATTTTACTGGAATAAAAAAATCCATAAAAAAAAAAAAAAATTAGGCCCTCCAATTTAAATTAAGAATTTTTAACAAAAAGTTAAATAAATAAAATAATAAAGGTTTTTTCATATCAGAAAAGTCAATAGACGGAAGAATTGACGAACTTTGAATGTACTAGTTATGAATCGATCATACTATTATCCAGTTATAGGCCCATTTCACACCATGGCATGGCTAATATCCACATGGTATGATAAAATAACATAAGGTCGATAGAAATTCGTTGTAATATAATTATTTTTAATTGTATTTATTTATTTAATGCGAGGCAAACGCAATAACCAGTACACCGCGAGGCCGACTAATCTCCACTCGATTTCCTTTGACAGGAGTTCTATCGCTAGTCTAATAAAATAATATAATGAATGTCGAACCACGCTAATTTTACTGTGCCACGTGAATTTGAACGATACGTGTAAAATAGACTAATAGACTGATCAATTTCTTTACGAATTGGCTATTCGCGCTATCCCTTAATATTATGTTTCAAATTTGTATAGTTTAAACCTGCGAAAATACAACATCCTTTTGAAAATATTATGTACATTGCTGACCGTAAAACTATCATTACAACATTTGACTAATGCGAAAAATATTTATCAATACTCCTATTACGGCTTGTTTACCATATAAATGACATGTAACCTTTCACTCTGTGCCGTTAAATTCATTTTACTCTGGTAGTAGCGTTAGCATGTTCGCGTCATATTGTTTACAAAGTCGCACTTGAACGATTATTTTGTCAATCAATATTTGATTAATTGTTCGGTGATTATGTATTCAAAACGGCAAAAGGGTCATTTTAGTTGGTAAACGAAATTAGCATTTTAGACGGTGAATCGTAAAAGCGACATTCTCTTGAAAGAGTGTTATATTTTTGGACAATTAGGTCATTATTTGTGGATTAAGGCGTTCGAAAATTATGAAAATGGAAACATATAATATAAATATCGATCTAAAAGAAATCATATAAAATTTAAATCTTCTTTTTATTTAGGATATTGTATGAAATTTAAATACTGTTCTACAAGAAATTATATAAAATTAAAATAATCTTCTATAAGAAATTATTTAAAATTTAAATACTGTTCTGGAAGAAATTATATGAAATTTAAATACTGTTCCTTAAGTTATTATTTTAAATACTGTTATTTTAGAAATTATTTAAATCGGGTTGTGGTCCCGTGGGTAGTGTTGCAGACTCTCGGATCAGAGGTCCGAGGTTCAAACCCCACTCTACCCCAGCTTGATTCTCATTTTCTAGTGAGTTATTTACAACTCGTTGAAAATGGGCCCAAAACCGAAATATTTGGGTAAATAATAAGAACGCAGATATTTCCTTTTAAAAAAAAATCTAATTGAAATACTATTCTATAATAAATTATATAAAATTTAAATACTGTTCTAGAAGAAATTATATGAAATTTAAATACTGTTCTTTAAGAAATTATTTTAAATTTAAATACTGTTCTATAATAAATTTTATGAAATTTAAATTCTGTTGCATAACATATTATATACAGTTTAAATACTGTTCTAGAGGAAATTATATACAATTTAAATACTGCTCCTTTTTTGTCTTTTATTTGGGCATTTTACCACGTCACTAATGACGGGGTTTGTCAGTAGAATGGAAGAAGGGAGGCACCTAATCAAAACCACCGTGGAGAGGTGAGCCCAATGTATCGGTCACATTATGCGCCATGAGGGTCTCCTGCATGACATAATAGGGGGAATGGCTGAGGGGACAAATCACAGAGGGCGCCCCGGACGTATTTAGAACATGTGTGCGAGGATTTGAAGTACGCTTCATATTTTCAGCTGAAGAGGGCTGCAGATAATAGAGAGCAGTGGAGGACAAGATGCAGGACTTTGCTGTCAACCAATCCCCAAGATTCGAAGACCGTACTTCGAAGAAAGAAGACCAAATTTGAAAACATCGTCCGAAAATAACCTAAATATATTTGCAAATTATATTACGCATACAAACAAAAAAAGTAAGGACAATGAATAACAAAACGTACACAAACATAAAAATATTGCGAAATTTCAAGAATAACATTGAATTTATGATATTTTTAATAACAAACACAAAACTAAAATAAAAATATTTTGACATAAATTGAAATAAGCCACTATCAGAAAAAAAATAACCAAAACATGACAGTGCCTATTTTACAGAAAAGAGATAGAAGAATAACATGCATTGTACGAGTATTAATGTATTTCTATGGATATCTTTCATTGATTATATTCTCTATATATTTTTTCACATGTATTACTGTTAATATCCTCAATAAATAAGATAAAATAAATAAAGTAAGAATAACATAATAACAGTAAGAAACAATAAGTTAAAATGAAGAAATGTACGCACGGGTATACAGTAAGATATTAAATACATTTACATATATAAACATACACACATACATACACATGCATGTGCATACATACATGCACATTATAGAAAATTCCAAAATTGATGTAGTTAAGTCCATCTGAGGTTTAGGAGTTGTTTTGGACTATAAACTGACAAACAATGAGCATATAGATAATACGGTAAATAAATCATTGAAATTACTTGGCTAGATTAACAGAATATCCTCTGATTTTAATAATGTCCGTACAATCAAAACTCTTTATTGCTCAACTGTTCGTCCTCTTCAAGAATATGTTCCGTGGTCTGGTCTCCATTCTATGTATATCACATTAATCACATTGAATCAGTCCAACATCGCTTGCTTCGAAAAGTAGCGTGGATGCTCGGACTAGAGAGAGGTAATTATTCTTAAGCTGATATAGTCCATGTTAAATATTTCAAGTCTACAAAAACGTAGAACTAATATTGATTCCATATATATGTTCTGCATACTAAATGGGATAATCGATGTTCCATCATTACTGGGACAAGTAAAATCTATGTTCCGACTCGTAGGTTGAGAAACAATGAAGTACTGTTCATCGATCAGCATACAACAAACTATGACCTTAATTCTCCAATGACCCGTCTTTGTCGTATTGTTAACTCAAGACAAGATCTTGACTTTTTTGGTTTCAGTTTACTGCGATTTAAACGAGCACTAAATAAATTTTATTTTTTATTTTATTTTATTGAAATAAACGGCACTTAGTGTCTTTTAAATATTAGTTACAAATACAATTAAATATACATACGTGTAAGCATAATTATAAGTAATACATTGCATTTAAAACAATATTATTAATTAACAAATTAAGATAGTTTAAAAATGATAAACTATATAAAAAAAATATATTACCAGTTATAAAATTATCGATAAAAATGATAATTTGGTATTAGAAATACTTTGAACCAGTTGAAAAAAAAACTAAGAAAACAATTTCAATTTAAAGAAAAAAAATATATATTTGTTTTATTATTTAAAACTAATACATATGTAAATAGTATATATTTATGTATAAAAATATATAATGATGTAAAAAAAATGATGAAGATGAGTATTTTGCACTTATAAATTAATTCAAGAAAAGAAACGAAAGAAGAAAAAAAAACACTAATAAAGAAGTTTAAACAATTTTTAACAATAGAAACTAATTGTTATCTAGAACTGTTACCAATGAAATACAGGAGAAGAGCCGTTCTATATGTACTAAACTTCATGTGAAATGAGTCGCCAACGTCCTGGTACTCATTGCCTAGAGAGTGACGTCTTTTGATGACTGCATTTTTACCACATGATGTCGAAGTATTGTTGCCACAGTATTGGTAGGTTTGCCGAATTGTCCTTTTCGGTACATTAAAATTAATTTGTGATAAAATTAAAATAGTCCAGATCTTGTCTTGATGCCCCTTATGTTTGTCAATGCTTTCAACTATTTTTTTTTTTAATGTTTTCAACTATTCTTTTATTGTAATATTAAAACTCTGTAAATTGTATAAATGGACAATGTACGTTAATAAATAAATACATATATAGTCACACATACACGTAAATATATATATTATAGTATCTATATTTACATGTTTTAGTATCGTAGTTGCAGTAAGACTTCAATGCAATAATATTATGCCATGTCCAGTGCACTCCCATTATTGGGACATTCCCCTTTACGAGTGCATTTGATGACTTTTGTCATTAGTGGGACATAACAAAGCTCGTATTACATGGGTTAGAATATGGCACAATATCTTGCACAAGATTTTGTGCAGTTTTTTGTGTTTTATTATTGTTTCAAATCTTGTTCCATTAAGATTTACAAATTACAACAGGGATGGAGAACATTTTAGAGAGGGAATATGGAAGTCTAGGCATTTACAAGGCAGGTTTAAGTGGCCACATTCAACCGTTGGAAGAATTTAAGAAATCTTGATATTTAAATGGTAAATATTACAGGGTGTGCAAAGTGGCCACTTAAACCAGCCAATAACAGGTCATAAGCCTTGTAAATGCGTAGACTTTCATATTTCCTTCTCTAAAATGTTATCTACCTCTGTTCTAATTTATTAATCTTAATAACTCCCTAGGGGGTTAAATCTAGTATTTTGTCTTCAAACATTTGGACAAACTTGAAATATTTTGCCATTAAATATGCTGTTTTACACAAGGCAGTTTCTGAGATTGAAAATTGCGCATGTGCATGCGCGCTTCGTAAATGCTTTCGACCCCATAACAGGTAACGGGCAGTTTCACAGTTGACAAAACGAGCATTCTTGTGACGACGCGACAACTTACAATACATTTGGTGAGGAGTGGACGAGGTGTGAAGAAACACCTCTTCCCGAAGAGAATAAATTAGAGAGTGGACTATATGGCAGGGGCGGATCGTCCAAATAAGTGATTATGCACAGCATACCATTACATTTAACTTTCAATAAATATGTTTTATCGTGAGATTGTTTTTGGAAAAATAAATAAAATAATTATGATTTATTGTACATCACAGCCACCCTTTATATCTTCCCCACAAAAAAATATCTATAAAGTGCGCCCAACCCATTCTCAGTGAACGCGAAACTAGCCGATTACCCCATCTTATTCTTTTTCATACACAAAAATACACTATATTTTACATCTTTAACCCAGTTTTGGTATTTTCGTACTAAAAGAAGCTTGTTGTTTACAAATATTATTTGAAGATCCTCTATTTGGAAACTAACATTTTGAACATCATTTCTGAAGGAATATTTTTTTTATATGATACTGTTGACATATTACGTTTCACATGGGACATGTGGCGTTCGAAGTGGCCGTATTTGGCATTATTCTTTTTTTTTAAACCAGTCAGTGCTCAATTTTCACATTTCAATCATAATGTCCGTCTTTGTGGTAATCTGAAATGAACTTCTGTATACGTGTTGTATTTAAATAATGTAGAATAAAGCTACGTACATTGCGAAGTTTGTTTGGAGAAAAAACTTTATCACACGAAATTAAAATTTACTGATTTCAGCTATGTTTGTGACAATAAAAGCTTCGCGACGAAGATAGTGGATCTTGAGTAGTTGTGACGAGACGTGAATGAAAAAGAGGAAGAACGACCAGTGCATAGCCTTTTATAGTCTCGCCTACGTCACTGATCCTTCGGGCTGCCAACCTGACAGGTCTCTTGTCTTTGGTCGGTACATACTTTGAGACACCACACTGTTTTAAAAAAATGAGTTTAAAGGTAAAAAAATATAAGCGTTCTTATAACTTACTATCGTAAAATAGAAATCAAGTTATTGTTGAGTGGGGTTCAAACTTTAGTCCTCTAATCCGTAAGTCCGCAACACTAGGCACAGGACTACGACTCAACTCAAATCTGTGTTAGGTTTGTGTTTTTGTAGTGTGTTCATAATTTATTTGAACAGCTGGAGGCGCGATGCAGCAGAAGCCTGGGTGAAGAACTGCGCGACATCCCATCGGTGATAAGTTATAAAGAACTCACACCAGAGGCAGTATCATACATGGTCAAAATAGTGCAGGCAATTGGTAAAATAAATCAAAGTAGGGAACGAAATGCCGAACACTCCTCTAGTGGAACGGAAGGCCTGTTGACTATTGTCAATAAGCCGGCTTCTCCTGAAGAGTTTTGAGTGGTTTCCTCTCCATATGAGCTAATGCTGAGAAGTTCCTGATTGGCCCACTTTAGCATATCCATCCTTTTCCTAACTGTTTTAGCTATAATGAAAGTAACATAATTGCAGAAAAATGCATTTTTATTTATTTATTTAATAACGGACATTGTCCATGTATACAATTTATAAGGTTTAAATATTACAATAAAAGAATAGTTTAAAACATTTTTTAAAAAAAGAAAGAAGCATTGACAAACATAAGGGACATCGAAAAAAAATAAACCTTGTGTTTCGTAAAAAATAACGCAACTCCCATATAAAAATATTTTTTAAATATACCAACAGTGCGCTGTGTACAAAAAAAAACTATAAATAAACCACAGATGCGCACGCAGATATTTTTTGAAAAATAGGATATGTTCTAATTATTCTGAATGTGATCACAGATTTCACCCAATTTGTGAATTACGCAACTCAATATGTACCGCATTTGCACAAGATCTTGTACTGTTTTCTGACCCGTGAAATACATGAGTTCTAACACATATATACTTTACACAACATTTTTCTGGTGGTTCATTAGAGCACGAACGTAAGGTAATAATAGGCTTTTTACGTGACAATTATATCATGCATCTAATCAATAATACTCTATTCATACTATAGACATCAGTCATGGCGAAAATGGCGTCAACACAAAACGGATACTTCGCAAAGTTATTGAACAAATAATCCAGAAGTCAGTAACCCGAAAAAATGAAACCATATTTAAATCGATAACAACAGGGGTGGGCATTCATGAGGTCAACGAAAGCTACATTTAAGCTTTTCATAATAAACCGTTTAAATGGCCACACAAGTCATACATAGTATGAGTGTGTACCCAAAAGAAACCGAACTAATATTGTGATGGGCGAGTACGGGGTTCAGCTAATAGGATACGGAAATATATTTTTTAGTAAGGATCTATGAAATTCTGTCAGAATTTTTTTTTTTTTTTGGCATCAAAATTATCTTTTTGTACCTAATGATACATAGGACACTGCATTGGCACTCCAATCACAGCATATCGTGATCATTTTCGCATTTCAATCATAAGATCAATAAGATGATCAGTCTTACGCTTTAGGTACCAGTCCAGGGACTATGAAATATTCTGCTGTGAAAAACGCCTTTTAAATAAATATTTCATTTTAACTATGTCGTGAATCGAACCCGAGACCTCTTGCTTGGTAGGCAAACGCGCTGACCGTTACACCACGAGGCCGAAATTTTTTTTCGTACTTATTCGTTACACAAAAAATAAAACATTTAAGTTTGTAAGTCAAAATTCATGATGGAAGTTCATTGTAATTTATTATATAAATAAAAGACGAGTGATACTTTAATCCACAAATTTGGAATATCCAGTGACCGGTTTCATCGCTCTCGCGACATCTTCAAGACTGGTATTAATAAAGATACTAATTAATATAGATGAAAGCGGTCACTGGATATTCCAAATTTGTGGATTAAAGTATCACTCGTCTTTTATTTATATAATAAATCACAAAAAGTAGTTATATTAGATAGTTCATTGTATTAGTCACGCCCCTAATATGTCACGATTCGGAAAAAAATTAACTTTGTTTGTGACCGTTTAAATTGAAATAAAACGTAGCCACGAATCTTGATGTCATAATTGTCAAAGCCAAACATATCGCGTTTTCGTGGAGACATATTTTTTAACAGTTTTTTTTTTTTTAAATGTGAATGAAAGCATTTTTATAAATACAATTAAGATATTTTGATTGATATTCGTAGTTTGCCATATTTCCCTATTACGTAGAGCTACTTTTTATCAGTCAGAATCCCAAGTGTCGTTGCTGGAGAAGATTCCTAGCTAATTTTTTTTGTGGCAGTTGTTTTATGTGCTCATAGTTTTTGCCATGGATGATCGAACGCGTGGCCGAGGAGTTTTGCTTCTTGCTCGGGAAAACTTGCACAAAAACTCTTGAAATATTAGTAACGGCCTGTAAACATGATGATATGAGGTGAAAACCCAAATGTTTGAGTGGTTTTACCGTTTTAAAAGGAGTGAATGTCAATTCGACCACAAGTCGACCAACCCCGTCCTGGACATCCTTCAATTAAAATTTGCCTAATCATCCTGGTAAACCGACGACAGATCATCAAAAAAGTTGTGGAGCTATCTGTAGTGACATGGAGTTCAGCGAAGAAATTTGCTTACATACTGACTTCTTAGGGCGCCAATTTTCGTCTAAAAAAAGTATGACCTCTAGGTGTGAACCACCCTCCTATATTCACCCAATCTAGCCCCCTGCGACTTCTTTTTATTCATTTGAACTAAAAAAATTACGTTAGTAAAAATACAAAATTAACGGAAAAATTTGATGTATCTTCACTTAATCCTCTTAATGTCAATGGTACTAATATTCAATAGAGGAAATCCGTAAAAAAATCTAGGAGTACTAATGGACGAACATCTATGCTGGCGAGCTCATACTAATGAATTAAGCCGCAAAATATTTTTCAGTCTACCCTCACTTAGAAGGTTGCAAAAATTCTTACCAATGGGTAAGAATTTTTTGTATTTATGAATACTGAATGCACTCTTTACAAGCATTACTACTACCCATTCTAGATTACGCTGATGTTTCCATGACTGATTTGTGAGGCTGTGAGCAACTCGATAAACTTGAACGACCTAAGACTACATGCATAAGGGCATAAGTCATATTTTTGTTGTAGGAAATATGACTCATTTCTGATTATCGAAGGCAACTGCAATGGCTCAAAATTAGACAGCAGAGAGACTATCACTCCCTCTCACTTCTGTTTATACCTGCGTGAAAAATTTCAACGCTTATCAGTTCATGGTTTACCTCTTCGTTCTAATTCTCAAGGCACTCTCTTAATACCCATACACAATTCCTTTTTCTTCTCTAACTCATATAGTGTTAATGCGGCTCGACTGTGGAATCATCTCCCATCCAACATCAAAGGTTTTACTACATTATCCCTGTTTAAATCACGTCTGAAGAAAAATCTCATTTTTCTTCCTTAATCTCTCTTCCTTTTCTCTTTCCTCTTTTTTGCTTTTTCTCGTTCAATAATAGTTTTGATTTAAGGTAATTTACAAACAAATACGTTTATTTCTATTTTTATAACATTATGTACAAAAAGTTAAATAAATAAGATAGAATTGAATTTATAATTAAATGTTACACAGTTTGCAAAGTGGCTACTTCAACCAGTCAAAGACAAGCCATAATAGTGTGTGTTGTATGTTGATCGTTGGTTGATAACTTTGGCATCAGGTATTTTTCCAACCATACGTGGCAAGTAGCACACAATTGATCAACAGGGTTCAATATACGGAGTCGGTGGCAATTTGTCCAAACTATTAGGGGGAGTATAGACAGGCAGTCTGGAGTGTAAATCAGGGGGTGTGTTAAGGGTTATATTCTGGATCGTGTTTCTCAATGTTCGCGTTCGATGCTTGTTTATTTATTAACAAATGTTTGTTAACGTCGGTTTAGTTGTTGTGACAATGTTTGCTGGCTTTGAAGTTCAGTGGAAGTCTTGATGTTGCAAAATAGACGAAGTAAATTAACAAATAATTGAGGTTGATATAATTATAAAGAATAATTACTATTATGATACGATGAACGCTGAGTGAACACGGTTGAAATGCGATCTCTTTGACGAATATATGAGAAACCAATGTGTGACAGGGTTATGAATGATGAAATCAGGCGACAGTGTAAATCTGAGTCAAGTATAACTGATAAGATAAAGAAAAGGTCTCTGAGATGGTTTGGTCGTGTAGAACGAATAGACGATGAAAGAATGGTAAAACAAGTATGTATGGCGAAAATAAACGGTAACGTGAGACGAGGACGACCAAAGAAGACGTGGCATGATCAGATAAACCAAAATCTTAAGTCTGGTCATGTCAAAAGCAGACAGAACCGAAGGGCATGTGTGACAAGATGTATGAATGTGGAAGGGAAGCTAGGAATATATGCCAGGATAGACGTATGTGGCGGTCCGTTCTCTCTGGCTACCTCTACGGGAAAATGGCGTGATGGTAGTAGTAGTAGTAGTAATTCATGTTTAAAACGTTAACTTTGTCGTCAAACATTTTAACTTATGTTAGAAAATATTAGTACATAACCACTTACCGACTTTTTATGCCTACTAGTTTCGAGACGTACCCGTCTCTTCGTATATTGGTAAAACATCACGTAGCTTTAATATTCGCACTGAAGAACACATGAGATGTTTAAATAATGATAATTTTTCTTTGCCAATCATATTATAAATTCAAATCACGAGTTATTTTAAGGATACAGGAGTTTCATTTTTACATTTAAATGGTAAAAAAAGACATAAATAAAGTAACATGGGTGTGTTTCACAATAAAAAAGCTTTAAAAAATAATATTCCCCTAACAAATAATTAAATATTGTTTCAACATAGACCACTTTTTGATTTAAAAATTAAGCAGTAGTATAACTTTCAATCTCTTAGCCCCTCCCCTTCCCAACCTCCCATTGGACCCATTTCCCAAGACACCATTAAATATTATTATCCTATTTTTTTAGTGCATGCTCGGACACGGTGGTGTTTGCATCCTCTTTAACTTTGGATGTAATTAATGCACTTTTTCATAACTACTATATATACTACGGTGATGGTAAGATTGAAAATGTATTTTAGTATTTACTTGTTGGTGTAGTGAGTGTTCTGACGAAGAGACGCGTACGTCTCAAAACCAGTAGACATAAAAAGTCGGTAAGTGGTAACATGCTAATATTTACTAACACACTGCACTTTTATCACTAATTAATTTTAATGTACCGAAAAGAACAACTCGGCAAACCTACCAATACTGTGGCAACAATACTTCGACATCATATGGTAAAAATGCAGTCATCAATAGACTTCAATCTCTAGGCAATGAGTACCAGGACGTTGGTGACTTATTTCACATGAAATTTAGTACATATAGAACGGCTCTTCTTCTTTATTTCATTGGTAATAGTTCTAGGTAACCTTTTGTTACTATTGTTAAAAATTTGTTTTAAACTTCTTTATTATTGTTTTTTTTTCTTTTTTCGTTTCTTTTCTTGAATGAATTTAAAAGTAAAAAATATTTCTCTTTATCATTTTTTTTTAATCATTATATATTTTTATACATAAACATATACTATTTACCTAAATATAAGTTTTAAATAATAATACATGTATATTTTTTTAAATGTTATTCAAAATTGTTTTCTTAGTTTTTTTTTTAACTGGTTCAAAGTATTTCTAATACCAAATTATCTTTTTTTTATCGATAATTCTATAACTGGTAATATTTTATTATTTAAATAGTTTATATTTCTTAGACTTTCTTAATTAATAATATTGTTTTAAATGCTCTGTATTACTTATGCTTACATGTATGTATATTTATTTGCATTTGTAACTAATATGTGAAGGGCACTAAGTGCCATTTTTTTTTTTTTTTTTTATACGCCTCCACTCGTTTGCGAGTGATTTTGGGATTTATGGAATATTTATGGAAGTGCCATTTATTTCAATAAAATAAATAAAATAAGTTATTAATTATTATTACATCAGGTAATTTATTAAGTAAAATGATAATAATTCGTTTAATATGACGCTTCTCTATCTTGTTTTCCGCACTTCAAAACTGAACCAATTTGATTGTTTTTGTTAACTCTCTTTTCTTATCTCCATAAATGCGATAAATGATGGGTTGAGATTTTTTTATTCCTTCGTTATACATTTACGTATCGGCCAAAATGTTTTTTTATCAAATAATTAATGCTTATTGGGGACATAAAAAGCAGTTTATCAAACATCGGAGATATCACCAATACAATAGAAAGTTTACCAATGTGTCGCATGTTGCGTTCGTAGTAAAAGAGTAATCCTAATATATAATATGTAATCCTATTTCAATTTTCCAATCCGCCGGTTGCGAAATAATAATGTGCTGTTCCTCGATCAACACAGCACAAACTATAACTTGCATGCACCAATGTCGCGATTGTGTCGTATTGTTAACTCGAGACAGGATCTGGACTTTTAAGTTGTAAGTCTTTATAGATTTAAAAAATCACTAAAATAGACCAGATCTGGTCTTGAAGTAGTAATTTTGTTTTGTCCTAGCTTTAATTTTATTTAGTTTTATTTTATTTTATCAGTGCCTGTATTTATTATATTTATTATTGTATTTACCATCGTTAGAATGGACTGCATAAGTCCGTCAAATAAATAAATAAATGAATAAATAATTGTCTCGCACACTCTTTACGTCTCACTCTCGATAACACGTGTATATTTGGGAGCGAGAGAGACAATTTTTATGCGTTACACGCGCGAACAGCAAAGTTTCTTGTACTTCTCCCAGAAGCCCGTTAGCTGCGTTAGTAGCTTCCCGGCTTTCGTTGGGGGCGGTTCTTTTGCGCGTACCGAGAGCATGAATTAATGTTTTTTTCATGTTTTTAGCAATTGATATTTTTAATTTAATTAGATTTAAAACATCATCACTTTTGACTTCAACTATACATAATTGAAGCAATTGCAGATGAATATTACACTTTTACGATTTAAAATATCTATTTTTTTGCATTTGTAGTGACTACACAACACCGTAACGCGCGGACGTTTTTAGGACAGTAAGGGAAAGGTTAAAGAAGAGTATTAAAATGAAATGTTCAGTATCGGTACCTTTTGCGATTTATAAAAATAGTTACACGAAAGATAAAACTGGGTGCTTTTATTCGTTTTTAATAGAAATTATAGCAAAAAATACAGACGCGCTAACGGTAAATATCTAAAGTGGGAAAAAAATCATTACTGTAGTGCCATAATTCAGGGAGAAAATACGGGAATACGTTTAAATGAAGAAAAGTCAGACTGCCTTTCCTTTTAATAATATATAATGGATTGCACCCATTTGTCAAATACGTTTTGATAAAGGAGAAAGTCGGTTGGTAATAAAACAAACGAGAGGTAATTAAAAAAAAAAATGCAATGAATAACCACAATGTTACCCCTTTAAATATCGAATTCATATTGCAATTTCATTCGTTTTATTAAATCAACTTATTTAAAATTATTGAACTTTTTTTTTTAATTTAGGAAATATATACTTATATTAAAAACGAATATTTGCGTTTTTATAATTGAGCCAAATATTTCGATTTTCGGGGCTTTTACGAGTTGTAAATAACTTACTTTTAGAAAATGGAAATCGTGTCGGAGAAGAGTGAGGTTCGAACCTTAGACCGCGAGTCTGCAACACTAGCCACTGGACCACAACCCGATTCTAACATCAAACTATGAAATGTTAGTTATAAAACTGTTCATAGTACGTAAATTCACGTTTAATCATCAGTGTGGCCATATACAAAACAATGTGTAGTCTTATCTCTTCTATTGTAAATCTTCTCTACCCCCTGAGAAGATTAAGAATAGCACCCCTGGTGGATCAAAGGACATTGATGTAAAGTGACGCAGGGTAAAACCACGTCTACAACCAATATCTTCCATCTTCCCTGCCGGGAGTTGAGCCCGGGACCTGAGGCACGGTAGGAACATGTCAATTACTTCACTACTATGTGGGCTTATCTCCCCTAGATTATCTTTTTCAGGATTTTTATTGGAGAGAATCGAGAAATTCGACAAGCTACTCTCATGTAAAAATTCTTACATGTATTCGGGTGGAGATCAGTCCGCCTCGTAGTATAATGGTTGGCGCGTTCGCCTACCATGCTTGAGATCTCGGGTTCAATTCTTAGAATTAAATTTGTGGTTTAATCAGCTCATTTATTTTAAAAGAGTAACTCGTTTATTTACAAAAAACATGTTTTTTTTACATAAGTGAAACCTAAAAGAAGCCTCACGGTCGTACAAATGGTTTTGCGTATGTGGATGAAGCACTTTCACTGTAATATTTAGGTTCCCGTGCCAGTAACTGAAGAGTAAGGCTGATCATTTAAGACATCTGTGACAGATGATCAATACACGCAGCATTTCTTGTGCCCTATGTACCACCGGGTGCGGACAGGGGTATGGTGTAATATAAATGTTATAATCCGCAAGGGTGTGTTAATTTATTTTGAAATGATAAAAAATTAAGAATGATTTTATCAGTCAATTCAAAACATTTTGAGAATCGTTAACGTGCAAAAGTGTGTCAAAGTAAAATCACACATTTCTATTATAGTATATTATTAAGTAAAATGAAACATTTCCTTAGCCGACGCTTGCCCACTCAATATTGATTCAAAATATAAATAAGGTCGATATGTCTACTCACAAACGCATTTACAATGAGAATGTTTAGTGCTACGGAAAATTGTAAACAAAAAACGTTTTCTTACATGCGGTAAAATTGAAAGCATTTAATTTTATGGCGAAGTTTCTTGAACACGTAAAAAAAATAAACTGCTTTGATCTACGTAACAATGTCTAAAGAATCAACCGATAATAGTGTTGTGGTATGAAAAACAGAGTCACCAATCAGCGGAACATCGTCATCATCAATCATCATCATTCCCTTTTCGCACCTAATGGTGCACAGGGCACTGCATTGGTACACCACTTTCATCTTGATCATTTTTGTTACATGAAGGTAAGATGATCAGTCTTACCAGTCCTGGGACTATGAAATATTCTAGTGTTAAAACACCTCTTTGAGTAAATATTTCATAACATTATTTTTGGTACGTGTACTTTTGTACACACACAAATCTGGATTTTCTCCCAAGGGGGAGTAGGTATATATTTTTTATTATTTATTATTTATATATTTATATTTATATTAAATAAAGTAATCTGCTAATTGAAATACTTAACTTTAATATCAATACATAGATGACGCTCTAACTCGCTTGTGGATGGTTTCTCGATTCGGTAACATATATACAAAAATCAAAAATGTTACCTGTGTAGATATTCGCTTATAAGCGGAATGGGGAATGTTGTAGTACCTACTTAAAGTGGCCACTTAATCCAGCCAATGACAGGTCATAAGCCCTGTAAACGCTCGAATATCCATAATCCTGAATTTGAAAAAATTCTACCTCATCTCTGTAGGGATATAAATAAAAAATAAATCTTTCATGTCAACCATTTATTTATTTATTAAGTCAATTACAACAGTTTTTTTTATTTTTTTATTTCCTTTTTTAACTACTATAAAAAAAACATATAATTTTTTACAGAATATCTTATTTTTTCTTTCTTATGTTACACAAAAATATTATAACTGTCCATTATTTATTATAGGAGCAAAAATTTATTAACATTTTCTTTGTATACCCACGAACAGGCCATGCCTTTGTAGGATTTTTTTGTTTGCTATTTTTACTATAAATATGTGTTTCATTGTTTTGTAATTTTGCTTTATTTTTTGAATGCTCTGTTTTACCTCTTATGTTTATTGTAAAAAAACAAAAAAATATGTATAATAAAAAATGTTACATGAGGAAACATAAATACAAGAAACTGAACGAAAAGAACATAAAACTATGTAGCAAAGACTAACAAGGGCAAAACAATAATTGTATACAATATATTTATAAAAGCGAAAGACATAAGACTTCGAGCTAAACCATGCAAATCCAACTTCATCCCACACTGTTTAGTCGCGAAGAGATCTACGAAAAGCCGGAAGATATATCCCAAAGAATTCCAAGCGTGTGATGAATTGACTAATCTACACACAAACAAAAGTTGCTCTTAGAAGATTTAATAAATAGCAGAAGTTGACTTCTGGTGATATGGTTGGGAACATGAAAATAAATTTATTGCAACAGAGGTAGGACATCACTTATTGCATTAAGTATTTTGAAAATGCATATAAGGCATTTTGGCAGGCTAACGCGCTGACCATTACACCACGAGGCCGACAAATTCAATTGATACAACAATATTTTGAGTTTGTCTAAATTTTTGTACACAAGGACTGGATTATCCTCCCTGGGGAGCTGTTAATATTTACATATTACAACAGAGATGAAGAACATTTAAGAGAAGGGAATATAGAAGTCTAGGCGTCTACGGGCTTATGACCTGTCATTGGCTGGTTTAAGTGGCCACTTTACACACTTTACAAACATTACCAGATGGAAGAATTGAAAGAATGTAGATGTTCAAATATGGGCCCATATGGGCAGATAGATGAATCTTTTTGAGTGTGTAAAGTGGCACCTTAAACCAGCCAATGACAGGTCATAAGGCCTGTAGACGTCTAGACTTCTATATTACCTTCTCCAAAATGTTCTTCATCTCTGTTGTAATATGGTGCATATTGAATGAATAATGTGCAACGAGTCCCATATAACACGGTAGGTAACTTTTTTTAAATATTTTTTTTTATATGGGAGTTGCTTTATTATTTACCTTGCTTATAATATACAAGGTTTATATTTCAAAAAGTGGATTTTTCTGCAATCAAATATCTTAAAATTTATCTAAACTATTGGGATCAGGAGGGATATATTAATGTGGGCTAATCAGGAACTTCTCAGCATTTGCTCACGTGGAGAGGAAACCACTTAAAACTCTTCAGGAGAAGCCGGCCTGTTGGAAGTAGTCAACAGACCTTCCGTTCCACTAGAGGAGTGTTCGGCATTTTCTTCCCTACTTTGGTTTATTTTACCAATAGTCTGCACTATATTGATCATGTATAAAACGGTGGGTAACTACAAGATGCAGTGCAAATGATGCATATCACGCGGCTGGTTTGTGTAGTTGGAAATTCTTATAATAATGTACAGACCTCAGGGAGTTCTCAACTGATGGAAGAGTTGAGAAAACGTGAATGTTCAAACATAGGCAGAATGGTGAATATTACTTGACAGGTAATAAGCCCTTCTCAAAAATGTTTTATCTTTGTGTTTCAATAAATTTAAATACTCGGTCTCCCTTAGAAACATTTTGTCGCTTGCGGATTGAGTATTCTCGATCCCATGTGAATATCGATTAATATTAACATACGTTACATGTTCTATCTATTGATATGTGTACTCAATACTCGTCTATAACGTTACCCTGTCCAGACATACGTACACGTGCATATTATGTGTAGACACTTTCTATGCGGTTCCGATGTTACAAACCCCTCCCCCGAACTGTCATTATCAAGTCACCCTTTGACACTGTAAGGGGTAGTATTCACGAACAAATCCAGTCAATTGACAAATCATTCTAGACAAATGCTGGATTTTCCCGGACGGAATCGATATCAATATTAGACATGGAATTGATATCCGAGCAATTTGTCGTATCTGTTCACACAAATAATGCAAAAGGTTCATTTTTTGTATGATTTCTTCCTGCACAAACTTTACCAACGTATACGGAGTGAATTGTTATCCCAGTAGTTAAATTCACGTAAGCTAAAACTGTACCAATGGAAAGTCAGATAAACGTTATGATTGAAAAGTTATGTACCTTAAAGCTGAAAGACTGCAAGTAACTTTTTTTGCAAAATTGAGTTATGAACGTCATTTTGTTCATATATTCCAATTCTTTTAATGCTAAAAATATTGGAGTCCTCCGGTATACCACTACTGAAATAGCTTGTTCTAAAACACATGTAGTGCAGTTATAATACTTATGTTTTCAACAAAATTAAACGGTTTGCTGGGATTAAAGCAGTGGATACCGAATAAATTCCACATTTTTATAACAAACTACCTCTGACGCAGCGAGGATTTTGCACAGGATTAAGTCTTATTGTCATAATCAACCATACTAAACTATTATGTCATTTCTTTTGCTGTTCATTTCGTTATTTTTTTTGCTTATTTTTACATACTGTTTACTTTGAATTACTGTTTTATTGCTATTAATATCATTAATTTTTTATTTACTTTTTATTTTCATAAATAAGTTTTTTTTTTAATTAATGGCTCGTAATTTAATGTTTTTGTCTGAAGAAAGTTTTATAAATACATTGTTTTTCATTTAATATTCTACACAACTTTCGTACTTTAGTACTTTCTTTTAGTACTTTAGTAGTTTCGGACTTTAGTCCGAGGAGGAATTAGAACGCGGGCCGAGGTGGTGGTTGGAACAAAAAACATTGAAGTCCTATAATTATTCGATAGCCCATAATTTAAACGTTTTTTTCTTAAATATTCTTATCAAAAGCCTAAAAATCCAAAATAACTGTAATAAATTAAGTTTTTACTTCCAGAGATCCATTTGAAACAGTTTTACAGCTTCGAACCGCTCTCCTGAATAATTGACTAAATGTGACTTTTAGCATTTCAGCTTTAAGGTACGGAGCTTAATACTTGAATTGAATATTTCGAAAAGTGTGTTAGCCTTTTTTACTTATTACCCGATGATGGCGATAATTGACTCATATTATTTTTAATTTCACCTTCAAGTATTGCCTAGTATGTAAGTGAAATAATTCAATCAGATGAATCTCAACCGCATAAATAAAGATTTTAGCTCTTTGACTTCACAAACATCTACAGATGAAAAAATTAAAGAAATATATATTTCCAAATATGTGCAGAATGTGTAATGTTTTACATAATGAATAATATAGGTAAATATAAATACGTAGTGTTTAATACTGTCGGAACATGTTGTTAATTATCTTTTTGTATTAAGTCTTCTTTGTACGAGTATATTCTCACATATAAAAATATTGAAAAAAAAAATATTTTGTCATGTAGGTGCGAAGGGTTTCACGGTCACTGTTATCAATGTTTCTATTTTGGGTGATACCGTGTGTGTTAAATTTGTTCGACGTTTCAGCTACCGTTGCAGGAGCCATCTTCAGGGTAAACTGAGGGTTTTTGTAGCAAAAAAGTATGTGTTTAAGTACTAGTAATTTGTACGGTGTCGCAGTCGGCAGTAGGCACATTTCAATTCATTTTTGTAGTTTGTAGTGCTGGGAACCATGTTGAGTTTAATTCAAGACCGTCGTCTTGGTTTATGTTATTTGGGTGTCTGTGTATTTCAATTACCTATTTTATTATTCGTGTACTGTAATTACTGTCTAGTGTCTATAAAGTGTTCCGCTATTGCAGATTTGTCAGGATCCCCAAATATACGTGTTCTTTTGTGTTCGTGAATCCTTTTCTTTGCTGTGCGCCCTGTTTGTCCTATGTACACTTTATCACATCCTTACCAACTTAGTTTATAAACAGCGTCCGGTTCCAGGAGATTCATAACTTTTGGGTTCAATAAATGGTTCTTTATTTTTCCCATAGTCCCAAACGTTGTTCCAATATTATGTTTCTTCAGCACTTTGACTTTCCTGTCAGTAACATAACAACATAAACATAAACAAAAACGACAGGCTTAAATTAAACTCAACATTGTTCCCAGCACTACATACTACAAAAATGTGCCTACTGCCGACTGCGACACGGTACAAATTACTAGTAGTTAAATACATACTTTTTTTTCTACAAAAACACTCAGTTTACCCTGAAGATGGCTCCTGCAATGGTAGTTGGAAAACGTTGGAACAAATCCATCACACACACAAAAAAAAAAATATTGTTGTGTTCTCGGCACAGGTAACGTACACATTATTTTTATTTTTAATAATTGTTTATTATTTGGAAAACAATTAATGAAAATAAATAAATGGTGAATGTTACAGTGTGTAAAGTGGCTACTTAACCAGCTAATGGCAGATCGTAAGCCCTGTAGATGCATATACTTCTGTGTAACCTTCTCTAAAATCTAAAGTCCTAACCTACAAAAAAAAGAGAAACCAAAAATTTTAATGACATTATTGTTAAGGAAAGAAGCTGTTGAGTATATAGAAGTTAACTTCCAAGCATATGAACGCTGTTTATTTGCACAGTAAAAAAAAAAATTTTTTTGTACACGTTCGACCTTTGAACTTATTTTCTACCAAATTCGAGAATAGCACCCCCGAACAACTAACAACCACCAATACCAACCCCCAATAAATAATCAGTTGTGTTTCAATACGACCATTGAATAACACCTTTTTCAAGCACCCCTTAATTCTTAATTCTTTCTCAAATTCAAACCAAAATTCTTTAAACCACAAATGCATAAAATTTTATTTAAAACGTTGAACTATTTTAAGCTATTTGTCGTCGGTTAAAATTCTGAAAGTCATGTGAGAGTGACGTGCTTCGATAAAACTAAATAGGCCTAAATACAGTAATTAAAATTAAACACATCTATTAAAAATAATTGCAAACTAGATGTAAAAAAACTTAGTACATGCATTTATTTTTTGTTTAGGCAGCTAAAGAAGTTTTTTAATTGTATTATTACAAAACATTAAGAAATTTATGAGAGGTTCGTCGGTTTTTACAAGACTCTCTTTCGAATTTTTTATAATTTTAACTTTTAAGTATATTATTATTGATTGTGATAAAAACACTTCTAAAAGACAGTTATCAATTAATGCGATGAGTTAATTGTGAAGGAATAAAAAATAATTGATATTTTCTGCATTCAGAATGTGAATTATGTGAAACATATTAACCTGAAAAGGTAAGGCCTTAATAACTTTTAAAAAATAGATTTAGTGAAGAGATTTAGTGATAGAGGTGTCAACATAAGTTGCATCAGTGTTTTTGTACACTATTTTACACTATTATTTACACTATTGTACACTAAATTATTAGATAAGCATAATATTTCAATAAACATCTTCATAGTATAATAAATCTAAGCAATATCTTGCAGCAGTCTCCTGTAATAATCTCTCCCCTTAGATAAAATCCAAACTTGTACACTTCTCCTGAAAATGGCTTTCACTTTGGAGAAATTAATATGTTCATCTAGGACATCGAACACTTTCGGTGCCACAAAAGATAAATTTCTCTGAGCAAAAGTCGTACGTGTTTTGGTGATAAATAATTCAAATTACAGAAAACCTCGTACGAGCATTCTGCTGGGATCTCGTCTTATAACCGCATGACTAAAAATGTGTCAATGTTTAAAAAAAATTGTCTAATGTCCAGCACCTTCATAAATTGAAACATTGACTCAGATGGGAAAATGGAGGGATATCGAAGCATCACTCTAAGTATTATTTTTTGTACATTTAATAGAGGGCTCGTGAAAGACGTATATAGGCATAGATGCTTTGAATCATTGACTTATTTGCTGTAAAATGATGAAGAAGAAAACATTATTGGAATGTAATGTATTAATTTCGATAGCTGTAAAAAAACTTCAACAACTAGTTATATGTTTACGCCGATGACACGGCACTTGTAATTTCTCACAGAATATTGCGGACAGTCAATTACAAGAAGACTACAATTTCTCTGCTTAAATGGTCGCATGATATGGGTCTCATAATAAATGCAAAAAAGACTAATATTATGCAGGTCAGATCCCCTCATGTACCAGTACTAAATCGAATGAATATCTCATAGTTTCAGCTGTCTTCATAATCGTATTGTCATATTATGTAAATGTGAAAAAATTTGGGTATTACTATTGAGATTAACATATTACTAGAATACGTAAAAGATTAAAGTCAGTTATTTATTTTTATACATTAAACGCCCATAGGGCTTTAACAATACAAATCTGCGTATATAAAACATAATACATAATAAAGTTTATAAACAAAAATAGGTAGCAGTTATACGAGTACAGAGGTTAAAAAATTAAGTTGATAAAAACATGTTTAAGAAGTTATAGTAGAAGTAATTCAAAAGTTCGTAATTCAATTGTTACAATGTGTAATTTAATATATCTGAAAGAGTAAAAAAATACAAAAATTAAAAGCATAAACACATATTTATATAAAAAAAATTGGAAAAGTTATTTCATCACTAAAATAATTTAGTAGCAAGGGAGTGACTGATTTAAACATTAATTTAAGTGGTAACTTATTTTTTAAAAATATATTTGGACCCCTGTATTTAGTAGCCTTACGTGTCATGTACAAGGCTATGGTACTCGGAAAAAAAAAGTTTTTGTTTGTCTTGGAAATGGGATGTTCGATCACTGATTTTGGTTTATTACCTTTATGAGTCCAATCACCATTGTTGCAAAGTTCAAGAACAATGGCGCGTGATAACTACTTTTAACTACAGTGTGGATATCTGTTAAGGATATTCCATCTTTCCTGCATTCTGCTTCAAGATTATGGCGTTGCAAACTGAAAAATGGGCACTGAAATAACAGATGTTCTATACTCTGTGAAGAAATATCATCGCATGGACAATAGTCATCATTCCTTAATTCAAACCTATATAGATCAAAGTGGTAACTCAAAGTGGTAACTTATTAAATTGTACTTAACATAATTTTTGATTTAATTAAAGCAGGTGAAGTATTAAATATATCAAAAAGATGGTTAAATTTGTTGGCATTTAGGTGAAATCGAACTAACGGAGAGAACTGAGCATAATTTGTTTGGAATGATTTAGTATGGAAAGTATATCTAAGCCTGGTGGTCTTAAAAGGGGTCCTAAAATTTATTTTATTTACCAAGCATAGACAATCTATAACATTATTTACAATATTAAATAGTTATAGACAGCTTGTTTAGAAAAATATTTTGTTTCAATAAAAACATTGAGACTTTTTTATCAATCATTAGCGGAATCAATTATTAGGTATGGTATTACCAGTTGGGACCTTCCTTGTAAAACCAACATTTAAAAAATTAAATTTTTGCAAAACCATGCTCTAAAATTAATCAACAGATCAACTGGTATTCATAAGGAAGAGGCACCTGAACTTTTTGAAAAGCAAGGGTGCCTGTCCGTAAATGCTATTCCATGGCTGAAATTTGTTTCTAGATATAGGTTTGAGTACCTACCAGAAAAGATATTTACATAATACAAGGCTAGCACAGCGAAAAGGCTTGTTAGTACCGAGGTTTTTAAACAATTATGGCCAAAAAACACTTCATTATACAATTGTAGTAGTGGTCAAGACGCTTGACTCACACACGAAAGGTTCCGGGTTCGATTCCCAGTGAGAACACAAAAAATAAAATGTGTATTTTCTCAAGCCTGCGTGTTCTGTGATGTAATTCACCACTGTAATTGGGCCTCGTGGCCTGTTGTGTTGCAAAAATAAATAAAAAAAATAAAATAAATAAAAGTCATAAAATTTTCAATAAGATTCCTAAGTCTTGTTGACAAAATTTTTAGAAAAAAAATAATTCCATGGCTAATATGTAACAAGGCTTTATATTGATTTTTATTTTATGTTAATAGTCAACTATTTAAATTTTTGTAAATATATTTTGTGTGAAAAATACGTATGCTTTTAGTTCTTAATAATGTCTATACACACAATACAAGGCTAGCACAACGTAAAAGCTTGTCAGTACCGAGGTATGTTAACAAGTATATCCAAAGAAAATTTTAATAAGATTCCAAAGCAGACCTTAAAAGAAAATGTTGACAAAAATTTTAAGAAAAAAATAATTAAATTGCTAATATTTAACAAGGCTTTATATTGATTATTATTTTATGTTAACAGTCAATTAGACAAATTTTTGAATGTACATTTTGTGTTCAAAATACGTATGCTTTTAATTTTTAATATTGTGTATAAAACTGTTTAAATTCATATAATTTCTTCAACTTCTTTTTTTCTTTGTAAGGAAAAATAAGAACATGTCAAAATTCCGGTTTTGCGGGTTAGTGGGTTACATTATTTTTCCTTTTATAATTTCTGTTCATGTTTACCTTCTTAAATAAAATAAATAAACTTACATTATAATCAATATATATATATATATATATATATACCCAAATAATTTCAGTTACTATATAGTAATATTACAAGTTATTAGATTCAGAAGCATAATGTTTCTTAAATATATTCTTTTCGTATTTTCTTTTCTTCATTTGATTGAATTCTTTGGGTAACTTTAAAAATAACATTTTTATGAGTTCAACCACTTTATTTTTGAATTTACAAATTAATATCACATCAACAAATTAACAAAATTTATTTGTCAACGGACGAGTGTTTACATTCAATTTCCTTGAATTCAAGTTAATTTAGTTTGTATTTACGCTTCGTATAAACCCTCCCCCTCATTATGGGTATGTTGGGGTTGAACCAATTTGCGTCGACCATCGCAACAACCCACCCTTTCGATGGCGAATTAATAATGCAAAAAGGTAAACATTCGCCTGACATCTGACGGCCAGTAGCGGAAATAGAAAATTCATGGAAATTAGAACTTTATACCAGAATATAAATTCACATGATACCCTACTCGTATATACTATTATTAATATTAAAAGCATTAACTTTGTGGTCTTTAAGGTGACACACGCCATTAAAATTGAAAAACTTTGTTGTAAAACATTTTTTTTTTTTTTAGTAAACATTTGTAAATGTTTATCTACTCTGCTCTGTCCTTATTTGAAAAAATATATTGATATAACTTTAAGTTGCTAGAATTCCACTCGTCCATGCGCTTTGTAGCTGCAAGAGGATTGGTAATCCTGCTTCAATCATGCAAATGTTATCAATAATATATTTTTTTTATTTTTATATTTGAAGCAGTAACTTTGTGGTTGGTTATTCATTATAGTAACGATTAACAATTAATTAGCAAAAGCTACTTATTTATTTTTTGATTTATTAACGGACATTGTCCATTTATACAATTTATGGGGTTTTAATATTACAATTAAATAATAATTAAAAACATTTAAAAGAAAAGAAGCATTGACAAACATAAGGGACATCAAGATAAGATCTGGTTATTTAGTGCTCGTTTGAATCGCTGTAAACTTAAACCAAAAAAGTCTAGATCTTGTCTAATGCTAATGATCTGCTGGTTTACAATATATCGACTTTTTTTATATCCTTTGTATACTGACATACACATATGTACGAGTGTATATATTTTTCTTGATTTTTTAAAAATATTTTTTTATATTTCCATGTTTTTATATTGTTTCTTATTTTTGTATAACTGAACTCATTACAATGCTACATTTTATATTGTAAAAGTCACTTGTACCGAATAATAAATAAATAATTAAATACGTGACAACAACTTTATTTGCAACTTATTTTTTTTTCTTCTACATACTGGTTTCAAAGCTATACAAGCTTCTTTATCAAGGTATACTTAACAAGGCGGATGCCTCCTGAGGTACAACGATAAGTTCATGCTTTTACCAGCTAAGACAGATTAAATGCATACGCAAAAATTTGCCAGTTGATGCCGCCCGTCAATTAATAATTGCGTTTGTAGTGTCTAGAGTCGATTATTGTAATGGTATTTACGCAGGTCTACCAATGAATAAAATGACTCGCCTACAGTCTGTATTGAATGCCGCAACGAGACTTGTTTTTGGGATCTCTAAGTTTAGTCATATCACTCCATTACTTCGCGAATTACACTGGCTATGTTTTCCACAGAGGGTGGAATGCAAACTCTGTTGGCTTATGTATAAGTCACTGCACAACTCTGCTCCAGAATATCTAAGGGAGCTCTGCATTCCAGATGAACTAGCTGACAGACGTTTTACGCATAGATCAGCTACATCTACGTCGAAAGGAAAAGTTATTAACGCTCATTTGCGGTCACAGGCCCTACGGCATGGAATGCTCTACCAGCAGAGGTCCGAAACTGTGAGAGTGAAGTGATGTTTCGGAAGAAACTTAAAACCCACTTGTTCTCTAAAACATTTGAATAAATTCTGAGCATGTGGTGACAAAGTACATTATTTTTCTTAAATTAAAAAGTTAACATTAAATTTATATCTTTATATAATCACTTTGTAAAGCGCTCTTGAGGTATTATATTACGAAAATGACGCTATATAAGTTATCCATAATAAAAATAATAAAAGTACTTACATTTAAAATATACACTTTTAAAAAATGTTTCAAATACATAAATAAATGTATCGATTTCCTTCTATTTTTGTGGCGATAACACGTGAAACACATTCTATTCTAACCCATTCATAGAATTGGATTAGTAATTTATCGGCATACGAGTACTTATGTGCATACTGATAGCAACTTGTAAATTCTTTTATTCTACATAATTACCAAATCCATTTTTCATGTCAACTTAAAAGACCAGCATATTGGTATTGAATGATTTTCATTTTATTACTTTTCATCGATTCTTTTCAACCTCGGTACTAACCCCTTTTTCGAAAAAATCTAATTATCCGAATCTTCGAGTATCCGAATAGGGTCCGGTTCCAATTTTTACTGTAGTCAGTAAGACAGTTTCTTGAAAACTACAAACAGCTTAAATACGTTTAAAGTCAGTATAACTAAGTAGATTTTTGATTATTTTTTATATGGGAGTTGCTTTATTATATTTAACTTGCTTATAATATGGTTTATATTTCAAAAGTGGATTTTTCTGCGATTAAATATCTTTAAATGTATCTAAACTTTTGGGATCAGGAGGGATATATCAATGTGGGCTAAGCAGGAACTTCTCAGCATTTGCTCACGTGGAGAGGAAACCACTTAAAACTCTTCAAGAGAAGCCGGCCTGTTGGCAGTGGTCAACAGGCCTTCCGTTCCACTAGAGGAGTGTTCGGCATTTTGTTCCCTACTTTGGTTTATTTTACCAATTGCCTGCACTTTATTGATCATGTATGATACTACCTCTCGTGTGAGTTCTTTATTACCTATCACCGATGGGATGTCGCATAGATCACCTAGGCCTCTGCATCGCGCCTCCAGCTGTTGTCTTTGAAAACTAAGTAGATTGCTGTGTGCAGAAATAAATTTGATATATGGTCAAAGCACCAGTAAATGCCCACCCCCTAGTAAATGACCATTGGTTAATAAAACACAATATAAAAAGAATTGCTACATGTGTCCAGTCAAAAAACTTTGAACACTAGAAACTATGACAAAAGTAGGCGGACACATCTTTTGGTAAGAAACAAATCTATCAGTTTTGAACTGTGAGTTGTCAAAAGGTAATAGAGCGTCTTCCCGTTATTGTTATGAGATTGATGGTGTTTTTAAAAGGAAAGGTGTGGTAAGTGTTTTATTTAATGCTATTTCTTATACAATTCTTTGAATATATCCATATTCTAATGTGCTGAGTGTTTTATAATGTTATGATGTAACTAAATCTAAGTATTATTTTAACTGGGGTAGTAGTGGTCATTCACTGGTGATTCTGCTATTTTTTAGAGTAATTTTAATTATAATTGTAATACTCGTATTTCAATAAAAAAGTGAAAGTACTTAGAAAAATTAATGTGTTTTTTATTGTTTTCTTTAATTTTTTACGCCTTAATAATGAAATTTATACCTTTAATGTGGATTTCACTACAAGCTGAACCTTAAACGGTCATTCAGTGCTTTGACCCTACTCCAGGCTATACCATAAATCCACCACAAACTATATTTTTAATTTCTCCTTGATGCTTAGTGTATTTTTTTTCTTTTGTATACCTTTATTAAAACTATGTTTCATTGCAGACCAGTAAATTTTCAATTTGTTCGCTTTAGAACAAACTATTCTCCAGTTGGGCGCCAAATTGTGAATGTAAAAAAAAGGCAACTCCATATATTATTTATTTTATTTATTTATTTACACTCTTTATCAAAATACAATTCCATGTTCACTTTGCCCAGCTAACAAGGGTACATACCCCGTTCCAAGCTAGGCAATTACATTTTAATATATTATAATAGTTGACAAATTAATATAGAGCACAGTTGTACAAGATATAAACTTATTCGTATACTCATTTTGATACATATACATACAGATGTACACATTTATACACACATATATATACACACATATATACACATGTACATACACACACACGTACATACATCCATGCGCATACACATACATACATTTATAAAAACACAGACAATTTATTTATGCGATACTTCATAGTTGTCATTTTTAAATACATATATTTTTTAATTGTTCCTTATTTTTTTATATTTTATTTTTGACATTCAGTAAGAATCTCCAATCCGTGGCATGCATAAACTTTTCTGACTCCCTACGACCAATGTCATGAAAGAGCGAGGTCAACACCTTCCGTAACTTGACAACACTCCCGTCTTTCCACGATTCTGGCAAAAGGTTATGAACCTTTTTGCCTACGTAATAGTGTTATCTCGATGCCAGAACAGTGTTGACCCCTTCACTTAGTATCAGATCCCTATTAGAGTATTTTGTATTATGGTTGTGGTTGACGCTTGGGTAAATGTCTCTATTTATGTGTGTAACCACTACGTTCTCAATATATACTGTTGAATAATATTCAGTACTCTGAATTCTTTGAAGAGCAAGTCACTTGGATAACGAAATGTTTTTTTTTCAAATTTCTCGGATAAAAGATTTCTGTGCAATTGCTACAGGTTCAAGTAAAAAGGTAGTAAAAAAAGGTAACTGCTGTTTTAAAACAATTACTCTTTCGAAACACCCAAAATAGTTACGATAAATAAATTGTTTAAAAAAAACAAAAAACTTAATCACCAAGCGTAGAAGTAAATAAAAAAAAAAGTTTAAAACAAAATTCAACGCCCCGCCTCACTTTGTACCACGCTTCGCCCTAACTTCAAATCTTCATCCGTAATACCTACTTACTCGTATTCTAATCTCCTAAGGACAAAGTATTTAAACATATACGCATGAGATCTCCCCGGCCCGTCTCCAATACACCTCACACCGCGCAGTCCTGTGACCTTGTCCATCCGTATATCGTATCTTGAAATCGAAATTTTAAACAGCACAGAGTCGGTAGTCATGATTTTTATAAAAAAACACCAAAAACTGAAGGTGTTTCCACAACGGAATAGCAAATTAAACTGAAGCAGTGTCATAACCAGTTGTAACTTTTAAGATATAAAAAAAAACCGGAAAACTTCGCCGTTTTAAATAAACTGTGAGCCTACACCGTTTAAAAACCACTGCGTTTTAAAGAAGCCCTGTTTAAGTTTTACTAGGGTGTTAATTTTTACGTTTTTGACCTATCTATCCAAACTTCATAAAATATTATCGGATACATACCGTAATGAGGCACTTAATCAGCGCACAATTTTTTTAAAATGCCGACCCTGCCGTTCCTATAAAAGGAATACCAAGTTTACTAAGTGGCTCAATTTTAGTGCAAGCTCCTATAAACTTTTTTTATTTAATGCACACGATATTATTTTTTTCACAGCACAGTTATAATTTTGATGTCCTGATACATACAATACATTTATAAATATACAAAACAAAATATACAAATCAATAAACAAAATAATAATAAAAAAACATACATAATAAAAGTTTAAATATGTCAAGAAATACAATGCAGATAAGTAATTTAATAATACGAGTACATGGCAATATGTAATTGATAATTAATATTTCATTTAAATTGTTTATTGACAATTCTTGATGATAATTAATAGTAATTTTATAATTCGATTCATGGCGAATGTGTGGTAAAACGATAAATGATAGGTGCACAAATGTCGAGATCCGTGAACTATGTAAGGCTGACACATGCATTATCGACAGAATCACAGCAATTTTACAATTATTGCTGTTATTCTGAATCAATCTCGTCAGTTCTTGTCTCTAACTTATTACATGGAGTGTTGAATATATCAAGACCACTCAAATTCTTGTTAAATGTTCTGTTATGAATTCACAAAATATGAAAAAAATAACATAGGCGGGTCATAACCCGAGTTCACAATGTCGACCTTAGTTCACGGGTTCATGGTAACATCAATAGAAAATCCAGTCGGGTCATAAATCGTATGTCTGGCTGTCACATAATACAATGAAACTTGTTACTGGGCCAGTAATAAGAACAAATAAAATAATCTGTTTTAAATATTTGCATATTAAAAAAAAACAGATAACTACGAATGCTGAAGTTCGGTGTTTTTATTTGATTTTTTCATTTGCTTTTATACTATATAACTAATTCTCACTACTATGATTTTTAAGGGTTTTGTAAATTTGGAATTAACCAGTCGTGACGTCGCTAGTTCTCGCTAGTTCTAGTTCTTCTACTCAACGTTGAAAAAATTACATCTATCACAACAAATTTAACGCTGTTATTGATTGGTTGATGCACAAGAGTTTGTGACGTCGTTCAAAGTAGTTCATTTTTATCAAAATATTTTTTATTAATTTTTCCATGAATTTTTGAGAATCTTCGCGGTACAATTTAATGCTTCAATTTTAATGCGTGTATGAAAACATTTTTTAAATATTTTTTTTATTTATTTATACATAAGCCCAATATGCATTTTCAGGGACACATTTATGCGTAGAAAATTATTATGAAGGAAAGTAGAAAGACACAATGGTATTTAGTAGACGTGGTGGGAGTGGAAGCGGGAGAGAGGTGTTTATAATTGAGTTTGATTCCGTGATCGTTTGAAAGAAGACAACTTTTATCGAAGAAAACATGACTGGTATGTTTGTTGGCACATCTAAGAATTCTGGGAATAGGGGAATGAAAACCATAGTTAGTTCTATGGTTACAGTATGAAAAAGTAAGTTTTGTCTGAGGTTTCTAGTTGGGATATTTAATTTCATTGAGCTCAGTAGTTCAGGCGCATCAAAGAGTGAGTTGAGAATTTTAAATATTTCATTTTCCGCACCACTGAACTTCTTTATGAGGCTTTAGAGAGTGATTAGTGTAAGGATATGTGTTAGGATTTATTGTCAGTATTGTCATGATAATGTTATGTACTTACGTGCATTGGAATGCGAATTGTTTTTCTTTCCTTGTTTGAGTGCATGTTGTGTTGGGCAATTTCGTAGTATGTTTGTTATATTTGTATTCCAAGTTCTTCCTCGTTCCAGAGAAGGATCTGGGAAGTGTTGCCGCAGTCCCAAATTTAGAACCAACACTATTCCTTCACTGTCATACAGTGAAACTAGAATAAAGTGATTTTACTAAGCATGTGTATTTGATTGACCACAAATTGACAAGACTGCGGGGGTATAATGATGCCTTTTTTCATGATTTCTAATTTTCGCGGTTTGATTCCAAAGAAAAAGTACATTGCTATATCTATATATCTCTGAAGAACCTATTCTCAGATAATCGGACTTTGAGGTGTGCGAGGGGTCTGACGGAATTAAATTATTAGTAGATAATGAATACTTTATTTTCACGTATCTTACTTCAATATTTTATTATTTGAAAACATTAATTTATTTCCCATGATTAAATGGTTTCAAAACTACTTGACTGATTGAACACTAACGGTAAAAAATTGTAACACTTTATCCCAATCTTTCTGTGCTACTAGTGGTGTTCTACAGGGTTCCCTTTTGGGCTCAATACTGTTCATCATCTTTGTTAATGATGTAATGGATGTATTTGATGATGTGAAGATATTGCTATTTGCCGATGACATGAAGATTTTTAAAGTTATTAATACCGTAAATGATTATGTGACTATGCAACGTAATTTAGATCAAATGTTCCAGTGGCGCTCCACTAATAAACTACAATTGAATATAAAAAATGCAACATACTGATGGGTAATATGCAATTAGTTTCAACTTCTGAGGTGCATGACCTGGGTGTCGTTTTCGATCAAAAATTATCCTTCATTAGTCACATAAACAACATTACTAGTAAATCACTGAAAATGCAAGGCTTCATGTTACGTGTGACTAAGGGATTCAAAAACAGAGGCACTTTAAAGTTGATGTATACTTCATTAGTGAGAAGCCAGTTAGAGTATAACTTTACAATATGGACTCCTTACTAAAGCTGTCTCCAAAATTCTCTTGAACAAGTTCAGGGTGCCTGGAAGAATGATCAGACAGGTGCTACTATTTTGTAGTAACAATTCACGGGAAGTGTATACTTGTAATGCCGTATTGAACAGACTTCATGAACTCGGCAATAGTTATTCCCACATATCGGATATATTTAGTGTAGGGTAGTGTTCCTGTAGAACAAACCTTTTGAACTTTTTCAAAGATGGTGAATGGTAATTATATTAACAAATTACAACAGGGATGGAGAATACCTTAAAAAGGGAATATGGAAGTCTAGGCATTTACAGGGCTTATGACCTGTCATTGGCTGGTTTAAGTGGCCACTTTACACACTATGTAACATTCACCATTCTGCCAATGTATGAATTAAATTATAATGATTTATTTATATATTTGCCCAGCTGTATGAAACAGTACTTACGATTTTCTTGTTATATTACTTTAAAATATTTTATTATTTAATTAGCCTAGGCGGCCTCCGTGGTGTAGTGGACAAGACGCTTGACTCACGCACGGAAGGTTCCGGGTTCGATTCCCGGTGAGAACGCAAAAATTAAAAATGTGATTTTTCTCAAGCCTGGTTGTTCTGTAATGTAATTCACCACTGTAATTGGGCCTCCTGGCCTGTTGTGGTGCAAAAAAAAAAAAATGTTTTTTACATTTATTCTTAAATTGTTGAAACTTTCTTCTGAATATGTTGTATAATTTTTAGGTTCATTTTTTTTTATCTTGGATAAAAAAAAATCTTGGATAAAGGGAAATTTATGTCATTTAAAAAAATATATATTAAGCCAAATATGTTAGTCTCATAAATTTTTGTAAAAGGCAGATTTGCCGATTATGTTAATAAAATAAAATATCTGCATGTGTATCTCAAAATCGGAAATTTTGGGTTCATCTCACTGTTGCTTTGGGCATGTGATATATCGAGCCATAATCGGCAGAACAACGTAAGCGACAAATAGTGAATTGTGTAGGAGAATGTTTTTTTAAAAACGTTTGTTCCACATATATTTTTTTTAATAATTCGGTAAATGGGATTTATAATGGTTGGCTACTGCCAATACTGAAATGACAGTCAAATTGTTTAAATACCTTCCGCTTTAAAGATAGCGGCGGTAAGGCTGTTTTGCCTATAACTCTGACAGTGGTGCGAGCTAGCGTAACCCATTGTCGTCAGTTACGTTGTTTTGCTTAGCTTAAAAATAATATGTCAACATGTATATTTTTTTAAGAGAGTAATACATAGAAAACTATAATTTTGGTTTTATTGGAATTTTTTTGTTATAATGGCTGTTTTTTTCTTTTAATAAATAAAAATAAATGTCCTTAAATGTGGCGGGTCAATTTTATAGAGCCTAGAATTTTTCGACACTTGTGCAGGGGGCAATAAGGAAAACTTTTCATTAAAAAAACGCAATTCAAAAGTGTCGCTTACGCTGTTCTGCCGATTAAGGCTCGATATAAAAGGCAATGTTTGTAAGTGTGTCCTCGATGGGCTGAATAACTACTGGATTGGTTTTCGTGCGGCTTTTTTTAGCGAAATGTAGATCTTTGCCATGGCATATTTTTAACTCTAATATCTATAAGTATAACTCTTAAATTTGCAGGAATGTTAAAAGTGTTTCTAATAAATAAATGTTTCCATACAATAAATTAATATTTGGAAGATGCAATAGAATAAATTAAAATGTATTAAATTTAATAAATGTAAGCAATATACACCATAATCTTGTTTAATGTTTAAACTGTTTGGGTTTTCTCATTTTATTTTTTATTATTTTATTTAGTTTTGGTTATACTGTGGGAAATTGCTAGTGGCAATAAGTCCACCGTTTGACTTTATTTTACCTTTGTTATTATTTTTGTATGTATTGTGGTTAAAAAAGGTTTATTTTTATTTTTATTATTATTTTCGTCAATTTATTAAGTAGAATTAAAGTTTGGAGCTCAAATGTTTTTTTTATCGCTCACCAGGGCTGTTATTTTTAAGTGTATAAAAAAGTTTTATTTTTGAATGTTTCCAAACAACATTCGTTTTTAATGGATCATTTGATTATTTCCTTAAATTCCTCATAATTTCAACTCATTTTCTACACACTTAATAATAAATACCCAAGTACAAGCAGAAGTCTTCATTTACCCTTCTTAAATCTGGCGTCCCACAAGATTCCGTGCTTGGTCCAATGCTCTTCACACTGTTCATTAACGATGTGTTCAAAATTATTCACTCATTCTGATAACTTTCCTACTGTTATGCGGATGACCAACAAATCTATTTTAACTGCTCTCTTCAAGATATTAACTATTTAAAAATTGCGTGTCTCAAAGCATCCTGGACGTCATCAAACGGACCCAAACTCAATCCATCTGAACTTCTATTGACAGCGACAAAAAACCAACAACACCTTTTAGACCGATCTTCACTTTCAATCACAGGTTATGATCTTACCCCTAGTATAAGTGTTTAGATAATACATTTAGATTCAGAACTTTTTCTTCATTCTCAGGTCAATAAAACGGTAAGTGCTGGTTTCTTCCATCTCCGACAGATCAAATCCGTGCGGAGAAATATTCCTGTAGATGCAACTAAAGCTCTTGTAAATGCTTATGTCGTTTCGCGTCTAGATTACTGTAATGGAATATACGCAAATCTCCCAAAATATCAAACTGATAAACTTCAATTTGTTTTCAATGCAGCAGCAAGGCTTATTACGGGAGTAAAAAAATATTCTCACATCTCACAACATCTTTGAGATTTGCACTGGTTAAAAAGCTCAGAGATTATAAAATACAAGCTTTGCTGGACAGTATTCAAATCCCTTAATAAAATGGCTCCAAAATACCTATCAGACCTTTTGTATTAGGGAAAATACACGTCAAAAAAAAAAATATTCTTAGGTCAGCATTTGATTCAGAAAGAGGAAAACTTATCGAAATACCGCGCTCCCAAACACTAGATTTGGAGATCGTGCTTTGGCCGTTGTCGCCCCCTCTGCCTGGAACCAATTGCCTTCAAACTTACAAATCATCGACAGTCCCAGTCAGTTCCGAACTCAACTAAAATTCTACTTCTTTCTTTAGACTATCATACCCTCAATTTTAAATCTAAAAATATAATATATCACTTTAGTTTAGTTAGAATGTTAGTTTGGGTATACAATTGTAAAGCGCCCTTGAGGTGATTTTTCACAAAATTGGCGCAATATAAATCAGTCAAATATTATTATTATTATGATCATTGCCAGAGTGTTTTTTGTGCCATTATGTAAAATATGAAATGTATGTATAAATTAATAATATATAAATAAATAAACTTCCTCTTAAAAATGAATGTTGTATTTTGTTGAAGGTTTCTTTTCACCTTGTCAGCATGGGCTGCGGATCTTCGACAGCTCCTAATGTGATGGATGACACGAACGGAACTGGAAGAGTCCAGTTGGCCAGACCGAGGCACAATCCTGCTGTAAGCCATGGAGGAGAAGATTTACCAACGGAGATATTGCCAGAGTCACTACCCCCAATTCCGATCAAACCACGTAAGTATTTTTTGTCTAAATTTGTTGCAACAGAGAAGGAAAACATTATTGAGAAGGGAATATGGAAGTCTAGGCGTTTACCGGGCTAATGACCTGCTATTGGCTGGTTTATTTTAAATATTGATATAAATATCCCGAGGGAGGAAATCCAGCCAGTCTTCAAGCATTTGGACATAGTCAAAACAATGATGAATTAACCACCTAGTAAAAGAAGAAGTATAAAAATTAGAAAATTATTTTTGGGCGTTGCCTAGTAAGTGAATTGGTTCAGCCGTGAATCTCACCCACATGATAAAGGTTTCATTTCTTTTACTTCAGAGAAGTCAACAGATGGAAGAGTTGAGGATATGTGGATGTTCAAACATAGGCAGAATGATGAATGTTACACCGTGTGTAAAGTGGCCACTTAAACCAGCCAGCAGGTCAAAAACCCTGTAAATGCCTAGGCTTCCATATTCCCTTTTCAAAAATTTTTTCCCTCTCTGTTGAAACAAATTTTGATATGAACAACTCCCTAGGGAGGAGATCCAGCCAGTCTGCAAGCATTTGGACATACTCAAAACACTGTTGAAAATTTTATTGATACAATTTACGCTAACAGTATTTTGAGTAAGTCCAAATGATGTTGACTCAAACTCAAAATATTGTTGATCAAACTAATTCTCTCAAAAAGAAGCTCAAAATTAAAAAAAAAAAAATATGCTGTTGGCTTCAGCTCTTTAACTTATAAAAATCAACGAAAACAACATTTAATTCTCTTGAGTCTTTCTACTAGAGAAGGGCGTTTCGGTTATTTAAAAGGCGTAGAGTAACAGTAACTGTTTCACAAATGAAACTGTTTTTTAATAACAGTTTAAAGCAGCGGGAAAAAATCTGGTCTAAGCAACTGCTGAAACAGTTTCATTAAAGTTAATTTAGCTGTTACTTGTTAAAAGCCACGCTGACAATACTTATATAAACGTAAAATTTGTAAAAATTGTATGACATAACAATATTTTGGGTATGTCAAAACGATTGGATTTCCTTTAGTTATTTAAATCTCAGTTTGTTGCAACAGAGAGAGGATTTTTTTGGAAGATAATATGGAGGTAAAGTGGCCACTTAAACCAGCCAACGAAAGGCCATAAGCCCTGTAAATGCCTAGGCGTCCATATTCCTTTCTGAAAAATATTTTTCTTCTTTGTTGCAACAAATTTAGATCTAAATAACTCCCCAAAGAAGGAAATCCAGCCAGTCTACAAATATTTGGACATACCAAAAACATAGTTGTTTTATACAATTTTTACAGATTGTCTACGGCCGATATGGCTGTATGGTCGGCGTGCCTTGAACAAATAACAGTTTAAATTATACATAGAAACATTGTAATGAGGAAGTTCAGTGTCTTTTTTATTATTTTTATTTGTTATTTGACTATTACTTATTAGCGCTTTGGTTTTTTCAAGTTTTTTATTTCTGAATTAGCTCCACGTGTGACGTCGGAGGTTGTTCTCTGTTAGTTCGTCCGATTGGTTCGTTTACGGTAAACCAACCGGATATCCTTCACAGCTCTCATATCATTGGTTGGTTTATATAAACCAGTGGCGTCAATCAAAATAGTGAGCTTTTAAAAAAATCATTTTAATTATTTTTTTCGTACATTTTCAAGAAACTTTGCTCTATAATTTAATGCTCTAATGTTTACCGCACGCAGGAAAACATTTTGTCTCCAATTTACAGTAGGGCTGAAGCTCCTTATTGGCAGTCGTGCTGCATTTTAATTCAAATAAAAAAATAAATACAGCAAAAAACTTGATTCCTATTTTCTGATAATGATTCATAACTCGTTGAAAATCACCCCTAAAATTGAAATATTTGATTTATCATACAAAATAAAATATTTCATTTCTATTAATTTTTTTTTAATGTTCCTGGGCTGGCACCTGAATCTTCAGACTGATCTCCTTACATTTCTATAAACAAAAATGATTACGATATGCTGCAGTTGGAGTGCCAATTACTAGTAGGTAAATCGGTTCACCTTGATGAATCTCACCCACATGATAAAGATTTTAGCTATTTTACTTCACAAAAGTCAATAGATGGAAGAGTTAAGGAAATGTGGATGTTTAAACATAAGTTGAATGGTAAAAAAATACACAATATGTAAAGTGGCCACTTAAACCAGGCAATGACAGGTCAAAAGCCCTGTAAATGTCTTAGCATCCATATTTCCTTCTCAAAAATATTTTCCTTCTCTGCTGCAATAAATCTTGATGTTTATAAGTAATTTAATTGATAAATAAATATGACACGTTGAGTAGAAGCTTAAAAAATAAATGTTAAAATCAAATTAAATAATAAAATGCTTCAAAGGATTAATATAAAAGAAAATTATAAAGTTACCGTTTCGTGTGATAATTATAGCAAAAGTTTCATTACATTAGATAAAAAATATCGAGTGGAGATAGGTCCGCCTATTTGTATAGTGGTTGACGCTTTCGCCTCGCCTATCATTCTAGCAGCTCCTAGTTCAAATCCATTTTACTTCCACCCATCTCCATCATTCATAAGATTTCAATTGCTAAGTCCTCAAATTGTCTCACATTTGGCATTACAGCATTGGCTTTTGAGATTCTGCTCAACGATGATAACGAAGATGTGGAAGGTGAAGAAGGATTGGTGAAGAAGCATCCTCCTCGCCCCCCTCCACGCCTCCAGCGCCTACATCCCGCGGAGAACATCCCTTCACTAGAGGAGTTGCAGGAGAAAATGGAATCTGCCGAAAGGAGACGACTGACAGTATGCCAAAACTTTTACATTAGATAAAAAATATTGAAATGGGTGGCTTCAGCCAGACGACAGAATTTGATTCTGGATACGGCACAATCGATTGTAGGGAGTACCGCTTTACCCACCGTTAAACTACTGGGAGTCTTACCTAATTCTGACCTTTCTCTTGGAGCTCAAATGAGTAGAACGATAAGTTCATGATTCTATCAGCTGAGACAATTTGAATGAATAAATATTTACCGGTTGATGCCACCCGTCAATTAATAAATGCGTTTGTAGTGTCTAGAGTCGATTATTGTAATGATATCTACTATCTATACAGGTCTACCAATGAACAAAATGACTCGCCTACAGTCTGTATAAAATGCTGCAGCGAGACTTATTTTTGGAATCTCTAAGTTCAGTCATATCACTCAACTACTTCGGAAATCACACTGGCTACGTTTTCCACAGAGGGTGGAATACAGACTCTGTTGGCTTATGTATAATTCATTGCACAATTCTGCTCCAGAATATCTAAGGGAACTATGCATTCCAGATGAACTGACTGACAGGCAAAACCCGGTACACCCTCGTATTATTGAAAGTAGTTAATAATAAATAATAATAATTATCTGATTTATATAGCGCAGTTTTTGTGAAAAATTACCCCAGGGGCGCTTTACAATTGTATACTTTAACAGACATTCTAACTAAGCTCAACTGACATTTTATATTTTCTGATTTAAAATTGATAAACTTAAGAAGTGAGATTTTAGTTGGGATTTGAACTGACTCGGACTGTCGATGATTTGTAATTTTGAAGGCAATTAGTTCCAGGCAGAGGAGCCGGCAACGGCAAAAGCATGGTCTCCGAACATGTTTTCCTATGTCTGAATCAAATGTTGACCTAAGAGTTCATTTTCTTTGACATGTATTTTCCCCTAATACAAAGGTCCGATAGGTATTTTCATGAAGGGATTTGAATACTGTCCAGCAAAGCTTGTATTCAATTCTCTCTCGGCTTTTTAACCAGTGCAACTCTCGAAGATGTGAGATGTGAGAATATTTTTTTACTCCCGTAATAAGTTTTTCTGCTGCATTTGGACATGCAGAAAGCAGCCAGCCATAGAAAAGTAAAACTGATATAATAGGAAAATATAACTTTTCTAAACATTTTTTAAGTAAAAAGAGTTTATAAAATACTGTCCGGTAAAAAAATAAATATTTTTGTTACTAATTAGTAGCATAAAAAATATTTTCAAATTTGTAATTTTGAATTCTGCAAAAACGGTCATTGCTTTGGCCACGCCCGCATTACGTTATGATTCATGTTCATTTTCAACTTTGTTCGAATTCCAAACCATTCGAATTTTTTTAGGACATCGTCACAAATCTAAACGTCACAACTATCAAAGCGAAACATGTCGCGTTTTTCTAGTGACATATTATTTTATTTTTTCTTTTTGAAGTTATAAATGAAAACATTTCTCCACAATATCCATATTGATTTTGAAAATACAATTAATTATTCTTAATAAATGTTAATTTCTCTTTGAATCAAAAGCGCTTGCGTTAAAGATACACTGCCTTTCTACTCTTAACGAGTCTTGTGGAAAAATTGGCTATTATGTCAGTAATGTCATCTGAAGCTTTATTTACTGTTTCAGATTTTACAAAATAGAATAGCTTCAGCCAGCAAGGCGAGCAGACAAGCTTTCAGGACACTGCAGGATCACCAAGGAGACAATCAGAATGACCCGCACGATGAAAATATTGTGAGTTCTTTTATTTACCTGTTAAGTCGATTTACGAATCTTGAATTCAATGCCGGTCAGGGTGGTGTTTTGCCAAACTATACACTAACAGACAGCTTTAGTCTGTGCTGGACCACTTTGTGGTCTTAAAAACGCATCATGTGCTGGAGTGAACTACATACTAATGTAGAACAAATAGGAAAATATCACTTTATTCAATTACGCTTTTAAAGTAATTAGGGTCTATAAAATACATTCCTGTAAAAAAAAAATTTGGCTTCTTTTAAATGGATTTTTAAAAAATAAAATTAAATAGGAAAGGGATGTGTTATGTCATCATGGCTATTCAACGCGTATATCGATAACTGCATGAAAGAACTGAAAGGCTTAAGAATGGGAGCAAAAATGGGTGATTTAAAAGTCAATTGTCTTTTGTATGCTGACGATGCTGTACTCCTTGCTAATAACAAAGAGGAACTGCAATTCTTGGTAACAAAGGTCTACGATGTATGCAAGAGAAGCGATTTGCTGATGAATGTCGATAAATCGAATGTGATGGTTTTTGAAAGAAATGAAAGTATGACTAAATGTGAAATCACTGTGAATGGAGTTATACTAAAACAAGTAGAGGAATTTGTGTATCTGGGAAGTATGTACTAGGGATGGAATGACTGAGAAAGATATTGGAAGAAGGGTTAGTGCCGGGAACAGAGTGAACGGTGCACTTAAATCGACCTTGGCAAATAAATGCTTGTCACAAGAGGCAAAATTGGCAGTTCACAACGGAGTCCTGGTCCCATCCCTGATGTATGGGAGCGAAGTATGGACTTGGAAAAACAGGGATGAAAGTAGGCTGAATGCTGTTGAAATGCGATCTCTCAGGCGAATGTGTGGTAAAACTATGTACGATAGATGCACAAATGTTGAGATCCGTACATTATGTAAAGCTGAGACAAGCACTATCGACAAAATCAAGAAAGGAGCTCTGCGCTGGTTTGGACATATAGAACGAATGGACAGCGAGAGAACGGCTAAGAATATTTACAATGCGAATGTTGATGGATGCAGAAATAGAGGAAGACCGAGAAAGACATGGCATGACCAAATCCAACAAATACTTAAAGATGGACATGTCAAAAGTCGGAATAATCGGCGCGCGTGCATGAGAAGATGTATGAATGTAGAGGAAGCGAGATCTGTATGCAAAGAGTGTTGTGGCGTTCTATCCTCTCTGCCTACCCTTACGGGGAAACGGCGTGATGGTTTGATGGGAATTATTTGCGTTCTTACTATTAACCCAAATATTAAGATTTTCGGGCCTATTTCAACGGGTAAATAAATAATCCACTATTCATAAAAAAATATCCATTTACGCAACGATCCATGGAAAGACAGGTGCTCCGTGTATGTCTAAGAGACAGAGTAAGAAATGAAAAAATAATGCGCCGAATCGGAGTCGTGGATATCATGTATCGTGCAGCGAAATTGAAATGGAAGTGGGCAAGACACTTGGCGAGGCAAAATGATGGCAGGTGGACACCCGGAATAGTAAAGTGAAGACCATGAGCAAACAAAAGAAGTGTTGGAAGGCCAAAGAAAAGATGAGTTGACGACATCGCCTCTATTGCCGATAAAACATGGATGATAAAAGCGGGTGATAGGAAGGAATGGAGACGTTTGGAAGAGGCCTTTATCCAACAGTGGAGAAAATAAGGCTGAAGAAGAAGAAGAATAGAAAATGGGAATCAATTTGGGGTAGAGTGGGGTTCGAACCTCGGACCTCTGACCCGTAAGCACGCCCATAATACATACGTCACGATTCATGTTCATTTTTAACTTTGTTCCAAACCATTCCAATTTTTTTGGAACATCGTCACGAATCTTGACGTCACAACTATCAATGCCAAAGATGTCGCGTTTTTCTAGTGACATCTATTTATATTTCTTAATTTTTAAATTTATGTATCAAAAGATGAGAAAGTAGCTAGCTTACAGTAAAGCAGCAAATTAAATATAATGTTGCAATTTTTATACATAAAATAATGAAGGGGATGAATAAAATAAAAACAATAATAAAAGTTAAACAACAACGTCATACAAATGAAACAAGGGTAATAAAAGATAAAATTACCATGAGGAAAAAAACAGAATCTCAAAACTCATTGTACAGGGGATTGAAGCTGTACAATGAGTTACCCGAAGAAATAAAGGAAATAGAAAAGATCGAAATATTTCAAATTAATTTGAGAAAATATGTTTTTTTTTTTTCAAGAATTAACGGTACAAGTACCTTTTACATTACATACATACATAAGTATTTACAGTGGAGTATATACAGTAACAACTTTTTCAATGCTTACTTAGAAAGAACATAATTAAAATATTGATTCCACACTAAAATGTTTTACAAGTAATTGTTTATAAGCGGGAAATTTCAATTAAAATATGTCGCCTAAATCCAAACGTTTATTACCCAGCGCATGTAGACATCGCATCTAGAATATATTGAGATATGATTGTTGCAGTGATAAAGTTGAACTAGCCTAGTCACTCTAACTGGTACTTTAAAACCAATGAGGGCCAAAATTTCAGGGCTGTCCAATACTGAATTAACGATTTTAAATAGAACTTAAAAATCATTAATAGTTCTCCTGTCCCTTAATTTAATCAAATTTAAAATATTTAATAAATAATCATAGTTACGAAATTCATTACGTATTCCTAATTTAAAATTAACATATCTCAAAAACTTATTCTGAACTCTTTCTATGGTAATTTGGTGAGAGGCATAATAAAGGCTCCATATTGTAGAATTATACTCCAAGATGCTTCTCACCAAGGAAGTGTATAAAATTTTTAAAGTGTTTATATTTTTAAAGTCCTTAGTGATGCGCAAAATAAACCCAAGCGTCTTCAAAGATCTACTACTAATATTATTAATGTGACTGATAAAAGACAATTTCTGATCAAAAATCACACCCAAATCCCGCATCTCAGTAACTGAATCCAATGCAGTGTTACCGATTGAGTAGTCTAATAAAATAGGATTTTTTATCCTGAAAAATCTCATGATATGGCATTTTTTTATATGCAATTAAAGGTTGTTAATAGAACACCATACAGATTACTTATCTAAATTATTTTGCAATATAGCACAATCATCAACATTGTTAATAGTCCTAATAATCTTCATGTCATCTGCAAACAATAATACTTCGACTCCTTCAAATATGTCAACTATATCATTTAAAAATATTAAAAACAAAAATGGGCCCAGGTGCGATCCCTGTGGAACCCCGCTAGTAGCAAGAAAAGGATTTGACAAAGTATCACAAATTTTCACTGGAAGTGTTCTCTCAGTCAAATAATTTTTAAACCAACATGTTATTGAGAAATTTTGAAAAAAAAAGTAATTTTATTAAAAGTTTATATTAGTTCTTAAGATGTTATGAACTAACTTAATAAAGCACAAATAAATAATAAATTATTATCCGTATTGATTTTAAAAATACCATTAATTATTCTTAGTCCATTTCATTTTTTTTTATCGGTATTCATAGTACGTAATATTTCCCTATTTGCTAGTATGTATTGTATTGGTGACAGCTTAAGATTTTGTCGAAAATATCAATTTAATTCCTTTCCTCAAACTGGATATAATTATATTTATGATGTAAGTCCCTAAAAAAACACCTGATCTTTTTATATTCTATAAAACTTTGTAAAAAAACTGTATTAAATTTGAAAATGTTAACAATTTTGAAGATGTCCAAGTAGGCGAAAGTGCTCGTTGGTCATATTAAAGAAAGGAAAACTTATTTATTGTGTATGCAGACAATTTGTAGAATTCCTATTAAATTTGTTAATGTATTTTGAAACTCAAATGAAAATGAAAACGAAAGCTCAAAGTTTGAAAATGTCCTAACAAGACGAAACGCGTCACAATATACACTCTTGTATATTTAAAAAAATTAAGAAGAAATAAAATCTAATAAACGTGTTTTATTTTGGATACATTACCAAAAGAAAAACTTATTTAAGGAATTATATTGATATTTTTATCAAAATCATAAAAAATGTATAGTGCAATTGAAACTTCATGTTTATTTGCTTTTGTGAAACGTTTGTACAAAACTTCATAGTTTAGCAAGAAAAATAATAATATTTCGTAATTGTAATGCTTTTTTTGTTTCAGGATGATTCTGAGCATGTGAAAAGTTTGACGGAAATTAAGAATTCAATTAATCTCGAGAATAACAAAGCTCTTTGACTCAACCCAAAATAACTTTAAAAGTATTATATTAAAATAAAGATAAGGTCATTAAACGTATTTTCAAGTGACAGAGTCATTAAACATTAGTCTGACAAACTAAGGAAATTAAAAGTGAATATTTTTAAAAGTCCCGAAGAACTAATGTTTCAATAATCAGAGAATTGGGTATTGAAAAGCCAGTGCAAATCCGTGATTTCGGGTTCTTCGAACACGTTACGAGGCGAAGAGATAAAATGGAAGAATTGGTGGTATGAGGACGAGTAGAGGGAACGCGATCTTGCAGAAGAAGTCCTACAAAATGGACAGAGTTATTGACAGAAGCGACTAGCATATCTCTTCAGGAAGCCTCTTAAAACGCCAAGGACAGAAGCGGATCCTAATGACCTGCTTTCATCCTGCCAACGTGACCATGACTGCTCAGCCAAGAGTAAACAACTAAGAAAGTAGTTCAAAAGTTACATTACAACATGCATGAAATTGTTTTTACTATATAGTAATTTTTTGCACTAATTGCAAACTGAAACAGTGAGTTCAACACAAATGCGACTGCGACAGGATGACAGGAGTGGCAAGAGCGTTTTGTCACTTTGTGCTTTTGGAATGGACAAAATTGATTGACTTTGATTAAATCTCTTTTTCCGTTATGTGCAGCTAGCACACATAGCGTCTTATAACTTTAATACCTCTATAAATATAATAAATTCTGGGTTAAGATTTTAAAATATCTTTTTATTAAGTAATTAATACTTATTAGCATAGAATTAAGAATAGTCCAGATACCGCATACGCACATCAAACAGAAGGCGACTAAACTACTCATAAATGAGTAGGTTTACGTTTTGACCCATTAGTTTCTTTTTAGACGTCGCCTAGAACGCAACTTCTGATGTGAATTCAACTATGCCGTGTTGTGACCTTTTAAAGTGTAAAAATACTGCTAGGATCTTAAAGAAACAGGATGGTATCATATTTCATGCGTAATTAATTAGCAAACGAATGTTTAAGTAGCAAATGCATTCCTTAAAAATTGAATTATTTTTCCATTTGTCAGATTGTCGAAGAAACAAAATTGAAATTTCGTTAGTGTTGCCAGGGTAGTAATTTTTTTTACGTATTTTGCTCATCTAATGAAAGAACTAATGAAAATTAGACCTCAGATAAAACAACGCCGTGGGGGACATTTGAACGCCATTATCTTTAAAACATCAAATATTATTTAACATTTTATAAAAATATCAATTTTATGTAAAATAAAATTTGTTTTATATTTTAATATCAAAGTTCATTAATTCAATTACTTTTATAAAATGACCCTTTACTTATCTACTCAGTTGTGTCAATCAATGTTTCCGCGTCCACAATAAAATTTTAGAGAAATTGACAGATTGCTTTTTTTTTACATTACATTTGTGTTATGATTTTTTTTTCCCATCAAGAAACATTTCGCGGTGACATCACGAATGCGCGCGGTGAAAGTAGGGGATAGTGGGGGGATTATTGGACACCGTCCGATGTATTTAAATATGATTCTACGCTCCTTCTGGACTATTCTTAATTGTATGCTTATTACGAACAGAAAAAACATTTTATCACAAATCGGAGATAAATCACTTTTACAATTGGAAGTGTACCAATGTGTCGCATATCGCTCAGTATAAAGAAAAAGAGTACCGAATATATAATTGTCTCACTCTCGATACTGGAGGTATGTATATTCGGGACAAAGAGAGACAATTTTACGGGTCACATATGCGAACATCAAAGTTGCCAGTACTTCTGCCAGACGACAGTTAGTAGTTCTCTGGATTTCGTGAGGGGAGGTTCTTTCGCCCGCGTTGCGAGCATGATCAGTATACATATGGATAAAAAATATTATCACTTTTGATTTCAATTATAATAATTGAAGCAATTGCCAAAAATAAATATTCCACGTTTTCTTCTCGCTTGGATACATCCGCTCCTAAGTGGAGCATGTGGACATCACCAGTTGCCTCCAGGAGGCCCTGTTGCCAGCCAGCACTCTCGCCTCCTTCCACGTCAATCCAGCGCCCTTTAGTTTCACCGAATAAAGTTGAAATGTCGTCGTCGACGGCCTTCCAGGATGGCGTGAGCCCGCGGGTTTAAAGAAGAGGCAACGGTTTAGGTTGTTCTGAGACATCCGCAGCACGTGTCCAAGCCAGATCCACCGCCACATATTTCATTTTTCCGATTTAAAATCTCTCATTTTTTAGAGGATGTTTTTGGCACAGTAATGGAAGAGTTAACTCGTTACACTTTTGATTTTTAAGGTAGATTTAATATTGGCTTTTATGTGTCTCCTCAAAGTTACAGTATATAAATATATAAAACATTGCTTTTTTTTTTTTTTTTTTAAAGCGAAACCGATAAGAAGACCCACAGTCTTTTAAACGGTTTTCGGGTATGTGGAGGAAGTACTTTAACTGTCAAAAGTTTTCTGTAAGGGATGAAACATAGGATGTATTAAAAGAAATAAATAATTACAAAAAACCCATTTTATAATTTATTATATTATATTATATACAAAACAACATTTTATCATTGGTTTTTATTAACATACTTTACATATTATTTAGTACACTTTCGTTTCAAGTTATGTTTTATCAATTGCTCTAAAAATTATAATTAATTAGTACAGAATCACAAAAATGACTAGAAAAAATATGAGGCCTTATGCTGGACATTCGTCTACGACTTACGTAAATTGACGAGTGACAGCGTATGCGAACCACCCACGCGAAGTTGATTGAAAACCAGTCGATTTTTATCTCGAATGCACGAATCCTTCGACATTGACGATTGAATGCGGCACCGTACGCACATCTGTCAAAATATCTTCGTCGGTTAAAATAAACAATATTAACCAATGATACGCTTTGGTGTTTTAAAAAAATGTGCATCAAATATAACTGTAATTAGTTCGTTTCTCTTCTCTGATTTATTTTACTGTAAACGTGATTTTGAATTTATTTTATCGATCATTGATGTCAAAATACATATTTGTCATATATAGTATGAACATAAAACACGCTTTTTACGTTAGACTGATCATTTAATCTTTTTGTAGCAGATAATCAAGATACGTTGCATTTGGTATTCCAATGCATGTTTCCTTTGCACCACCGGAATGATGTTGATGTTTTTTACCCTTTAAGGTGTAAATTTAAAAAAAACTCATTACTGCACAAAGATATTTTCTCACAAACAAGTTTACTATGACAAAACATTAAAAACTGTATGATTTTTAAAAATTATACATTTTCTGTCATTTTAACAGTAAATTTGGTATGATGATTGAATTATTTTCAAAAGAAATAAAAATTTCCTCAAATTTTGTTTTTTTATTGATATAAATGGTTGAAAATTTATTACCAAATAATTAGAAAAGTTTTATGCAAGCTCTGTAGTACAATTTATTATTTAACTTATTTCAAGAAGTAAACATGACAATTTCACACCAATTGGTTAGTTTTTAGACCACTTCCCATCTATAGTAAAATGAGCATGAAAACCGGCTTTTTATTTTTTGTTTTCGACGGCTTTTAAATAAAAACCCTGAATGAGTAAATCGAGTGGAGATAAGTTTATCTTGTTGTGTAGTGGTTGGCACGTTTGCCTACCATTCTTGAAGTCTTAATTTTGATTTTTAGTAGGGTAGACAAGAACTATTAATTTTTAAGTTTTAAATTTAAACTCAATATTTCATTGTTCCTATACTGGCTGACCGTCTTGCCTTCATTTAATAGATGATCAAAACACGGTGCATTCGGTTTACTATTTATGTGCCCTATGCACCACTGTATGCGGAAAGGAGAATGATATTGATGATGATAAATTATTGGTTATATCCAAAGCGACCATTTTTGAAGGGTTAAAATGCATTAATTGAATAATCCATATTTCGTATAACGTGTTGATACTCGTAAATGTAACTGATATCTATAGGTATATCAAAGCCCAAAAATAATTATAAATTATTGGAGTGTTTAAGTAAAATATTTTCTATTGTGGCAATGGTTTCATATATTCCAAATACCTAAAAGAACATGTTTGACTAGAAACAATAGATCAGGGGTTAAAATTGAAGTTTAAATATAACAAGAGTGCATAAATAAATTCGTTTTTTTTAATGCTGCTCTTTTGCATTTATCTTTGAAATCAACTTGTCGAACGGTTTCGAGAATATAATTACTATTGTCGCGTGGGTGACAAAATGTCACGTCGCGTCGTTCCAGCATAAAGCCCCTGGTACACATCTATCGTCACCTCAATACAAACTTAGCATAATAATTCATATTGGAGAAGTCAAATAACACTAAAAATGTATTTATTTTTATTTACTGTCATTTTGGGGGAGTCAAATAGCCTAAAATTTACAAATAATTAGATTAACCGTTTTTAAATCAATACATAACACAAGTACTGTTGTTTCGTATACCACTTTATGTACTATACAAAACTATTAAATTAATAAATTTTATATTGAGATGGCAAAAAATATACATAACACATATAGAATTTGATATAAAAATACAATAAAAGCACAAATTTGAAATACACAATCACAAAATAAGACAGCAAAATAAAACCTCGAATAATATAATTTTTTTAATGAATTTTTCTTGGGTATCATGCCGTGTGTCATTCCCACTCTTTTCCAACTTTTCGGATCGCATAACAGCGTACATCATTAGGGGTTGGTTTTAAACTAGTTATTATTTATTTGATTACTGACCGGTTTTTGAGCTAAAATGTGCATTTTTTTAAAGAAGCACGTAATATCTCAGAAAACAGTCGATAATTAAAAACAAAGTATTTTTATTTTAATTATATAACGAATAACCACAAACTTAGTCAATTATGTATTGTTTATTATTTGATAAGGTATTTGTTATCAAAAACAATTGTGTTTGTGCTTTTAATTCATTTTAACTGTACTTAAAAATTTACAACATAATGTATTGAATTTTAAACTAAGTCCGTACGATTTTTTAATTATTTATAAATGTGCGTTTGGTTTTCGATGATACAAAATATATTTTTTTATTGCAGAAAGTAATTGCAAATAAGGATTGAAATGTCAAAAAGATTTTAGTAAGCTTTTAACGAGGCACGCAGTCTTTGCATATTAAAACCGAGTTTGTGATAAAATTTAAATGATCCAACGCAAACATAAATGGACTCAATTAAAATTAGCCAGGAGAACCCCATGTACAAAAGGTGTTTTTTTTTGTCACGATAGAACTTTCGATTGGTAATAGTCTCTTGTCAAAGTAATGATGACACTGTATATTTAGAATGCTTTTTTTTATACTAAAATGATGTTTTTTTTGTTAATGTTTGTATTGGGTTGTGGTCCCGTGGCTAGTGTAACGGACTCACAGATCAGAGGTCCGAGATTCGAACTCCACTCTACCCCAACTTGATTCCAATTTTCTAAATGTGAGTTCTATTGTGTTTTCTAAATTTACAACTCGTGGAAAATGGCCCCAAAAATCGAAATATTTGGGTAAATAATAAAAACGCAATTATATATTTATTAAAAAAAACAAAATGTTTTTACTAAAGGTCAGTAAATTTCATGAATTTTTTTAAATTCTAAAAAGACTTTTTGAAAAAAACAAAACAAATAGGTTTTATGTGTTACTAACCTTCTTTGTTTTTACATTTCGTAGATAATCATGTTTTTCCAACACTGAAATTACAACTCTGCTCACATCGTCACTCACGGATGAATTCTACATTTTAACGTGTACGTAAATACATGCATTAGGACTAGAAACAACTATTGACAGCATGATTATTGTCACAAGACAACTCAATATGACGGATAAAATGCCAACACATTTTAGAGTTCCATAATATGGAACTCTTGTCCTGAATGGGTTAAGAATGTAAAAAAAAATAAGTGTTCAAAATTAAACTGAGCGCGTGGAAAATTATTGGTTTTTCGGAGATTTCTCCCTATTTAAGAAGTGTTTTTGTTTTCGTAAAAAAAAAAACAAAAAAATAGATCTAAATGCGTATTAAATAATATTATATTACTAAGTGGTTAATACAGGTTTTGCCTTCAGTACGAAATAATTATGGGTTTTGAATTTATTGTCCTTTATAAAAGTTATGAAAAATATCTTATAAAATGCGATGAGCACGAACAAAATGAAAATTTGATTACTGAAAATATATTTTTGTATTTGTTTTTTGCTTTATTTTGTTATTGTTTTGAAATAATAAACACTTAAGTATACTGCAATTGTGATGTATTTTAAAATTATGAAAATTAAAAATAATAATTAAAGGTGGTATAATTTTGAAAACATATCTTCTTTGTTTTATGGATCAATAAATTTTTACAACAATATTTTAAATTATTTGATTTGGGAAAAAACATTTTTACTCCGAAATTAAATTTTTTAATTAAAATTATTATATTTAATTAGGAACACATAAAAGGATTTTTGTATAAACGTCTTGATCATTTTATGAATACAATTTTTATTTATTAAAAATAAAATAAAAATAATGTTACGCAATTGAAACAGCTGTTTTCGCCTTATACAAAAAAAAACACATGAATTGTTTTTTACGTTATTTAGTTGAAGATAAATTCTCTCCAGCGATTACGAAGATACACCACCGACCCCTCGCCTTTAAATTTTGGTAGGTACATCGATATGTAACAAGGGGAAGTGTACGTCACGGTACACATATCTACGCACTAAAGTGACACAGCTTCATTATGACGTCATAGTTGAAGATAAATTCTTCAGAGCGATTACGAAGATAAACTACCGACCTTGAAATTTTGATGTAAGTACATCGGTTTGTACCGACCTTCTCGATATGCATATCTACGCATCAAAAGTGACTTCAATAACGATTTATTCAAATTTTTAATCGTTCCGAGGTTGGCATTTTTTTTCTTAAAAGCCTAATTAAAACATGAGAGATAAATAAGAAAATTTTGAAATCGAATTAAATTCTGACATAACTGTCAGTTTTGAAAACGAACTCCTAGATGCACAGATAATGTGGCTGGATTCTGTCCTATTGACATATAAGAGCATCTAGGCGTAAAAATATTGCCGCTATAAAAATAAATTTTGTTACTTTATTTTTTCTCTAAGCTGGCTTTGTAATTGCTCGGTAGATAAATACAAAAGACCGTTAAGCATACCGGCTTGGTAATTGTCAAAAGTCATACAAAAATCTTGTTCAAGCTAGCATTTTTGATTGAATTGGGATGCATTGTAGTTTATAATAAATTAAGAACGCGGATAAAATTTTCAGGGTCATTCATTGGTTGGATTCGATCATATGATGTCGAAATAACAAGACCTCGTGGTATATAGACAAAGTTCAGAAGTAAAGTATATCGACTCGGTATTTATCGATGAAGATAGCCTTTATAATCGCGGCCCAGGGCTAAAAGGGATGAATTTACGAAGGCTTTTCACAATTGATCTACACAGATCGCAGTGACGTCAGGTAGTTTTTTTTGCTTATTTACCTTTGACCCTCGTAAACAAGAGTAATAATGTGAGATACGGTGAAATCGGAGTACCAATAGTGCACCCTTTGCATCATTGGGTCCCGCGGGTAAGGAAATGATAAGTATTTATTATTTATTCTTCTTTATTTTATGTTTTCCACATACGTTCTTAAGTGGAGCATGTAGACATCGTCGGACGCCTCCAGGGTTTCCATTCTTCACTACCCCCTTAGAGAATGAATAATTGTAGGATTTTAATTTTTTGCATGCATTTACACTTTGCTTCATATTGGGCCAACCTGATGGTTAAACGTAGAATAAATATGAACACGTCAAATCAATCGTGATGATTTTCATTTAGAATATTATTGCGACCTTAAACATTACCCAAAACTCTTACTTAACCATTTTATACATAATTTGATGTTTAATCTTCGGTGTGGCCAAAACAAAAATCCCCAAATAAACCACTCAATAGCGGGTAGAGATGATTCAGAATATCAACCCAGAAGACCCTTTCTCTAGCCAGCACTCTCCCACGTCAATCCTGCGTCCCTTAGTTCCGCCGAATAAAGCCGAAAAATTGTCATCGACGGCCTTCCGGGACGGCCGCAGTTGGCAGGTGTGAAGAGGAGGCGACTTGGGTTAAGGCTTTCCCGTGGCATCCGCTGCTCATGTCCAAACAGGTCCACTGCCGCACCCCCAAAACTCTAGTTATAGGAGGCTACTTTGTCCCCTCTTTGGCTTCAATGTTAGTTATGAAAAGTGTTGAATAATTATTTATTTTAATATAAAGTTTATATTTGAAGCACTAACTAAGTCTTCTCCTGGCTTACTTCGAAAATAGTGATATCAAATTACCACCCGTGTAAGGAGAAAAAAAACCACTTGATTCATTGGGTCCACGTGTAGTATTTAGTGAACATGATAGAAATAAAATAAAAAAGAATCAATTCATTAGTTACGTAAACCTTGACAAAGAAGCTTGTTTCCTTTGAAACCGGTCGGTGAAAAATAAAAATTAGTGGTTTTAAAACAAAGTTGTTTTATTTATTTTATTTTAATTATGTTTTTATTTAGGAAAAACAGCTGTCGCAATTAAGTATTTTTTAAAAGGGTATTTATTTATGTTTCCGTATTAATTCATGTTGTTATTCGTGGATTTCCTAAGATTGTCATCTTAATTATTACATTTTTAAAACAAAAATTTACGAAATATGTTTTCATGCAAAATTTACAATAATGAATGCTATGTCTAATACAAAATATCGTTGCTATGTTATTGGCACATCAATTAGTATATAATATAAGTATGGTACAATTACAATAGTTTTATGAGAAATATCTAAGGTATTGGTTCCTAGGACAGGTAAGAAATAAGTTTAACATGTTGATGCAACTGGACTTAATAAAAATAAGTAATTTTTAATATATCGTCATCCTTACTTGTAAAACTCGCCAGTCCACAAATGGTCAAAAATGATGTTTTGGCGTTTTCTGTTAGAACTTCAAATAATCAATATGTTTGTAAAACTTCGCTACAATTCACTACTGAAGTGAAAACTGTATTTATTCTCCCCTGAACAAAATTTAGTTAGGAACATTCGAGTTTTAAAAGTTAGGCAGACGATACGTAAGGCATGTTAAGGATTTTAACGGGGGCTGGTTTTAAAACATTAAAATTATGTAATAAAGTTCATCGTAATTAATAAAATAACAGTGATAAATGACAGAATTTTGAGTATCACACAAAGACTGGATTTCACTCCCTAGAGAGTTAAAAAAATTAACATATTACAACAGAGATAAGGAGCATTTTAAAGAAGAAAAACTGGAAGTCTAGAGCTTTTCATTCGACATTTTTCCTATGTGTGAACACCCGTGTTTTTTCAATTTTTCCGTCTGTTAATTTTTGTGAAGTTGAAGAGCTGAAACCTGCATTCACGTGGGTGAGATTCATCTGACCGAACTATTTCATTTACTAGGCCAGGTCTGAAAATGTTTTTCAATTTTTATACTATTTTTCAACCAGTTCTGTCCTCATAAGCAAAAAAAAAACTATTTGCAGAAGTCACATTTCGAGATATGACATTCTTTTTAATTATTTAACTATTTATCAACAAAATTTTTGAAAACTCTAAATAATCATAAGTAAAAGTACAGTATGTAATTTTTTTCTAAGCATAAAACCCGTATGTGTCATATTTATTATTTATTTATGACGAAATACTAGGTTTATTACATTTTACCTATTACATTACATTACATATTTTATTTGTACGAAATTTTCCCAATCAGCAAAAGTGCTGGTATGAGGGGATATTATATATAATAACACAATAGCTTTAATAAAAAGTCGATAAAAAAAACATCACATATCACTCGTCACACGGGCTGTAAGAACTGTTTTATTTAGGTGTTAAGTATATTTTTAAGGTCTAATGAAAGTGAATTGTAAAAATATATTGCTATATACACAAAATTGTTTTTTTTCTGTTAGTCGTAGGTTGTTCGCAAGTTAAATTATTTAACACTTGAGTTTTTGTTTATGAATCTCTAGATACTTTGTTATTGCTTAAAAACGTATCAAAAAAATATCATGCATGGTCAATATAGTGCAGGCAGTTGGTAAAACAAACCAAAGTAGGGAACAAAATGCCGAACACTCCTCTAGTGGAACGGAAGGCCTGTTGACTGCTGCCAACAGGCCGGCTTCTCCTGAAGAGTTTTAAGTGGTTTCCGCTCCACATAAACAAATGCTGAGAAGTTCCTGATTGGCCCACATTAGTATATTCCTCCTGATCCCAAAAGTTTAGATAAATTTAAAGAACTTAGAATTTGAAAAATAAACCTTGTATATTATAAGCAAGGTAAATAATAAAGCAACTGCCATATAAAAAATATTTTAAAAAACATTTATAAGTTCTGTAAATTTCTAAACAACCATACTCCATTCTCGACAATGTTCTCCATCTCTGTTGTTTTATCCAGTTTTTAAATAAATAGATTAAAAATACGTTTTGTATAAAAATATTACCCCGCCCACGTCCTGTTGATTTAAATTTTCGCTGAGTTTTCTTATTTTTACTTTTTAAGTCCAAATGCATTTTTCCTAAAGAACTCTATACAAAAGTAGACATTTAGCAGGCTATGAATTTCATTATTGCTTGAAGACATTTCTTGTACAGTAAAGACAATTCTTGAATTTGTGACATTCAAAACAGTACAAACACAAATGTCGTTAGTATGAATATTAAATATTTTCTACAATTACATCAATTCCACGTGATTACTTTGATATTCTATAAATCTATAAGAGTACATCTCAGTTCGCTAATCTAATGATTCAGACGGTTTACAAACAATTAAATAATTTAAATAAGTTTTTCATTCCCAGTTTATTATTAAAAGTAGTTTATTGATTGCGAATCAGTGAGCGGATACCGCATTTGTTTGAAAATTTAAAAAAGCTTTGGTACAATGACGTATAATTAATAGACACGTTACAAGTGTGAAGAAAATGGTATTTCAATTAGTGGGTATCCCTTTCCGTGCCTTTAGTATTTAACAGCCTCTTACTATGATCAGACGTGATGCTACACAGAAATATGACGTAGTATGAAATGATAAATCGTTTTAATTGCATTGCATTAACTGTGAAAAACAGGACACATATTAAATCGTTTTATTTTATTCCAATTTAATGGATCCAATCGATAAAAAAGTTAATGATACGGCATAGAATTAAGAAAAGTCCAGAAACCGCGTACGCACATTAAACAGAAGGCAACTCAACGACTCATAAATGAGTAGGTTTACGTTTTGACCCATTAGTTTATTTGTAGACGTCGCTCAGTACGCAACTCCTGGTTTAAATTCAACTATGCCGTGTTGTGTCCTTTTAAAGCTTAGAAATACTGCTAGGATCTTTAAGAAACAGGATACAATCACATTTCATCTGAAATTTGCAAATGAATGTGTATATAACAAATGCATTACTTAAAAATTTAATAATTTTTCCATCTGTCAGATTTTCAAAGAAAAAAAACGGAAATTTCGTTAGTGTTGCCAGGGTAGTAAATTTTTTTACCCTACTTTGCTCACCTCATGAAAGAATTAATGAAAATTAGACCTCAGATCTTTATTTCGGGTTGTTGAGATTTAATTACTTTGTGAATAATGTGTCTATTCAATATACGCCAGTGATAAAAAAAACTCGTTTATGCGTGCAATCAATAAAACGTTTATAATAAAATATCGTTCGAAAGGTTAAGTTCGAATTATTTTTTTCGTATTTAGAATTTCGTATTTATTGCTTACTGTTTTAGAAAATATGGTTCAAAATTTGAAGCGTAAAAAATATTTAGACATTTTTAGAGAGGAGATTAGATCGCCTCGTGGTGCAGTGTTTGACGCATTTGCCTACCTATATTTGAAGCCTTAGATTGGATGCCTACAAGATCGATATGAAGTATTTATCAAAATAATGATTTTACTCTTCATATTCAACTGGCACCTGAAGCATAAAACTGATCATTTTTAAGTTAAAAATGATAAAGATACGCTTAACTTGCTGTTTCGATGAAGAATGCACTATCGGCAACAGATAGGCGAATGAAAATATGACATAAATGGTTTCATTTTCGGTTCTGTGTTCTTTTTTATTGTGTTAACAGCAAAGGAAAGCACATTTGTCTAATTAGATTTTGTTATATTTCTGAAAATCGTTGAGATCAAAGGGAAATTAATATGTTTTATTATAAAAACATATAAAAAACGGTAAAACATGAGGATGTCATTCTTTGCAGTATGTTACTGATTGATTTTTACGACAAAAAAAATACGTTTACTGAAAAATTCGTCATTAAAATGTTCGAAATCATTTTTTGATGATGTGCTGACCATAGATAAATGCTTTTGTAGACTAAATCTCGATTTTTTTAGTGCGTAGCATCTGTGATTTTGAGAATTATTTTTATGATGAACAATAAAACCAGCATTTAGGTATCCATAGTTATCCATTTCAAGGAATCCCTAATGAGTTAACAAAATATAAAATAATGACACATGTAATGAAATATGATACAATTATTTTTAATTTTAATATCTAAAGGTGTATATGTAGGTACAACACATATTAAATCTATTAGGTTATCATAATATAATATGTCCCTTAAGGTAATACCCGTAATACATATTTTGCTTACATAATAAATTAAAGAAAATTATTTACCAACTTGAATTACTTATAAAATACTACCTACATATGATTACAATTTATTTTTTCTGGTTAAGCTCCATTATTCATACTTTTACAGGGAAAATATTAAAAAGAATTTATCGATTTTTTAATGGTTACCTCTTCAATAAAAATACTTTATTTAATAAAGAGTTGCAATACGTAAATAAATAAATAAAAATCTGTATTTAAGGTTAGTCTTGCCAAAAAGAGTCAGACCCTTGTGTTTGGCAAGTGATTCTTTAGCACGAACAAATAAATACGTTATATTCGTAGACTCAGAAATAATGAAATTATGTTCCTTGGTCATCATAAGACTAATTACGGTTTCCATGCGCCTCTAGCCAGAATGATTAGATTTGTAAATGAAAATCAAGATTATTTTGTTTTGATCTTAATTATTTTAATTGTAAATTTAGTTTTTTTACAAATAGACTGAAAAAATATTCCCAGTAAATTTACTGTGTATTTGTAGAATCAACCTGAATTCCATAATGCCTGTCTAATGTATTTAACTGTCTTTGATTTTCTTATTGGTTACTGTATTAGTATTGTTTTTCGTTATATGATTTGTTTAAATTGGACATTGTCCGTAAATTTGTTAAATAAATAAATAAATAGTTTAAGTTGTGTAACCAAAACTATAGTCAAGTGACTGCGAAAGTTAGCAAGCAACAAAAATAGTTAATAAATAGATAATGTAGATGCGATATATTCAAGAGAAAAAATAAAGATAAAACTTTAAAAAAAGATACGAAGCATGATAAAATGTAACTTGAAAAAATAAAGTACACGTATAAAATTATTTTTGTTTCCAAAACCAGCAAAAACTTTCATTATTAAGAGGAAGCATTTCTTTTATTCAATTTAAAATCTTGGGTACGTACTCGTACGTTTTTTTCTTCCCTTCATTTTTTTGATAAATGGCATTTAAAAGCGTGTGTATTTTTTTCAGTAAAAGTCGTACAGCCGTGCGACATTTTAAAATGGTACACCAATCGAAGCGTATTTTGATCATTTTTTTGTTACATGTAGATAACATGAACAGTCTTACGCTTCAGGTACCAGTCCAGCGACTATGTAATATTCTGGTGTGAAAATACACTTTTAAATCAATATTTTACATCAACCATGTCGGGAATCGAACCCGAGTTTATGCTCATAAACTAAAGATAAAAAAAGGAAAGATTAGCAATAAGGGGATAATGGAGTCTCAAAAATTATTGTACGAGAGTTTAAAACTGGAAAATCAGTTACCTAAAGAAATGGGAAGCCATTCAAATCAATTTGATCAATTTTCACATAAATTGTAATGTTATTAAAAGTTAATATTAGTTCTTACAATGGTATGAACTAACTTAATAAAGCATTAGTAAATAAATCCTTTTAATTCGCTTTCAATGGAAATATTTTATAAACAATTCAGAATGTATGGGATTTTTTTCGTTGCTAAATAAAAAAGTACAATTTTAAAATTATTTTTTTGGTCACTTGAGTGACCACGTTCAAAACCTACTAGAAAATCTCGATTCATATTATCTCATACAACTATTGCTTTGTAAAGATACATTATTTAGAAATTGTTAAAATATTTTTGTACAAAATATTACGCCTGCTTAACCCAAAGACAAATAAAAAAAGTTTCGTCTATTTTGGACATTAAAATGAAAAAGAAACGTTTTATAAAATACATACATTGATAAAATTACTTTCGTAAGAAAATTTTAAAACCATTATTAGAATAATATTTTTTCAATGCTCTTTTTGTGCATATTAAATTTATAATATATTTTTAAAAATATGACCACTCATATGTTTATCTGCGTTAGTTTGATCATATAAAACTTTTGGGATTCTTTTTCATAAATCTGTAAAAAAATATTAATATTTGGTGATCTAATAATCAAGCGGTTATTAGTTTTTTCAATAATGATTTTTCAATGGAAAGCGCGCATTCTTCTAATATAACATGAAAAGAGGAAACCACTTTGATTTTATCTCTGTATATTTTCCACTGTAAAATTAAATTTCCAAACTTCAAAAATTATTTAAACATAATACATTTGTTACAAAATCTCAGTATGGAAAGCATACAACAAGATACATAATAAAATGTTTTAAAATTCGTGAAACCAGACAATAAGCATATATATGACATAATTTGTCAATTCTGAAAACAATTTGGTTTACTAAACAACTCAATAAGCAATGAGAATATTCAAGAAGTATGTAGTACGCTACACAAAAAAATCGCGTAGTGGTTTATTGTAATGATTACATGAACAAATGGATAAAAATTAACTCAATAAATAAAAATTATTATTAACATTTAGTTTCAAAATACAAAAAATCTTATACAATCAGTCATAATATTACAAATATTTACATTACAAAATAGTTTAAAACGTGTATTTTTGTTCAGGGTTCATTTTATTACAATAATACGAGTGTTGATGAGACGTTTTCGGCATTTTGTGATTTTAAAAAGTTTTTTGTGTCGGGTATTTGTTGCTGGGATGCTACACACGAGTAGTAGAGGTGTAATACAGGTCAGGTGAGGTGTACGACATTTATTGAGCGCTTAAAGCCCCGGGTTTACTAACTAGTTACATTTATAAAAAAATCTAAATTACACACCGATATCGAAAATACATAAGAGTTTTGTATAAATATTAATTATGTAAAAACACACATATTTGAAATTTATCCTACGATTACGTAAATAAGTAAGCTTTGTGACAAAACACCCGAAATATTTTGCTGGGCATATTCAAAATTAGATATATGTACTTGAGCAAAGTAAAACTAAATTTACTTTAGAAACATCGAGTATTGGTATTATCAATTTCTTTAAAAAATATAATTCAAAAGATTCATTTATATCTATGTGCATAAAATATCGATAAGTCTGATTTTTTAATCTATCTATAATGTATGATTTACTTTGTTACACTCATGCGATTTTTGGTTTAGAAACAATTTTTTTTTATCAAAAGGTTGGTAATGGGTATAAAATGGTGGATGATAAATGAAAGCACCTTTCGTTCTTTCGTTAAAACGAAACGAATACATTACCGTAAATGATCCACCCTCAAAATGCGCTATCAAAAATTCCCAGTTCGTTCCGAGCAAGTGATAAATCGGCATCCGAGACATTTAAAAATTCCATCATATAAAGCTTTCTCAAACAGGGGACCTTGCGACGTTGCGGAGACCTTCTTAAGACGTTCTGTAGACATTCTGAAGACGTTCTTAAGAAGTTCTGAAAACGTTCGGAGGACATTCTGCTGGCACAGAACCCCCCGCTCTTACAGCACCGAGACCCTCAAAAGGGCCTGAGAGTATTTCATAATAATGCTCGCGTTTGGCCTCAATTATAAACCCCCCTTGTCATAGCTTCTCTGTTTCTATTGTGCCATTTGCATGTCAGGATCCGAACGTAGGTCCTCCTGAAGGAAGCGTTACAGAGGGCGTAGCACATTGGGTTGATCGTAGAGTTGATGTAACACAGGGCGTAAAAAAAGTCCCACAATTCTTCTGGGATGCATCCCGTACAGGCTGTCAACGGCTTGAGCAGAACTAAGATGTTGTAAGGAGTCCACGTGATAATGAACGAAAGCAAAATGGCGGAAAGAGTTTTAGCGGCTTTGGTTTCTTGTTTCTTCTCTTGCGTTTTCTTCTTCTTTTTGGCTTGCTGTTTCGTGTGGGTGACTAGAAGCGTCGGTTTCCCGGCGAGCTGCTTCGGTATTATCTTCGCGTTGAGGGGTATTCTCACGTCTGGGATGTGTGAGGCCCGTCTGTTGAGATTGTTGTGATTGAGTCCTCCGGATGGGTTGAGAGAGATGTTGAACTCGCTGTCTCCTCTATGGGGAGGCTGCGGAGTGCGGACCTGCCTGCTGTTGGGACTGGGGCTCGGGACGTCTTCGGGGATCATCTTTATGCTGGGCGCGCGCTCCGGGCCGGCGCTCGCCGAACTGTCCGGGGGCAGCCTGATGAGGATGGTATAGATGGAATCCGTAGACATGGACCTAGTCGCCGGAAGGCTCCGGCAGTCTCGGGGAGCCGAGGCGGGTGCTGTGGTGGGCGCGGGGCGTAGGGGCGACGCGCCTCCCTCACTGATACCCCCTACACCCGTCTGTCCGCCCCGTGACGCGTAAGGGTCGCGTATCACGTTGAGCGACGTACACCTGAAACGATTTAATTATCGTTTTATCAAAAGGTCAGCACAAACGAAAGATACATATTACAAGGTAAAAAAATACACCTTTGTAGCGAAATTAAGGAGTGTTAGAAAATAATAATGAAAAAAAATAATTTTCAATTTAAATAATTTTAGCAAAAAAGAAATAGTGTTGTCGCAATACTCATGAACAACTCAGGGCCCGTATTACAGTGGAACGTTAACATTTATCTTTAATTTTATCTACAAAGAGCAATTTAGTTTTTTGTATGAAAAATATAATATGCGTGCATTATTTTTCTTTCAATTACAGGTTACCGACGAAGATATTTTTAATTTTCATACAAATATACATATTTTCATCCATAAATATTGATCTTACTTTGTAGACGGTCGAAGATAACTCTTCTTTTTATTTTTTGAAAAAAATTTTTGACATCATTATTCCATGTCCGCTACCTAGTTGGAGCATATGGTATCCACAAAGAACCTCCATGCGTCTCTATTGGCTGCCAATTCTTTTACGTCCTCCCAATTATGACTTGTAAAGTAGGCAAGCGTGGTTAAGGCCTCTCAGGAGGCATCCGCAGTATATGGCCTAACCAACCGTGTCGCCTCCGCCTGACGACAGTTGTCACCGAAATTTGCTACGTCCGTTCTCTTATTACGTTTTTCCTTACAAAGTCAAACCACAGCACACCCAAGATTCTTCTGAGACTCCTATTCTCAAAACTTTTGGTATACTATTTATTTATTCATATTTTTTGTCAAAATATAATTAATAATAAAAATAATGTGACCTCACTGGGGTTACCCGTGCCGAGGACACTTAACAATATACTCTTCCTTAAATATTTTTACATTTGAGAATAAAGAAAGAAGACCAACTAAAAATTATTATTTACAAACGACGCCGACGTAACTTCGTGATATATTATATTGTGTAGCTATACTATCTATTAATTTACACATACTTTTTATTAAAGTTTATTAAATAGTACAATGAATTCAGTTAGTGTTAGGTACTACGATTGAAATGTCAACTGGCCGATTTGTTCTAGAAATGAATAATGCCAAAAACGGCCGCGTCGAGCGCCACATGTGTTGCGAGTCATATGTCAAAAGTATCATCTCAAAGAAAAATAGTCCTTAAGAAACAATGTTTGAAATACTGATTTCCAAATCAAGAATCTTCAAAGAATTTGTGTAATCTGCAAGTTTACTCTAGGGGGAAAATCCCACCACTGGGTTTATTGTGTTTAAAATATAGTACACTTATTTGTATGAAGAAATAAGCTGGAGTAATCGGCTAGTTCTTTGGCTCATCGCTGGCGTTGGGCGCGCTTTATTAATATTTTTATTTATATTTGGAGAAAAATACAAATAGTGGCAATGATTTTTAAGAAATATTTTTTTTTTGTTTTTCTGTGAATAATGTCACCGTAAAATATTATTATGGATAGTCAAAAATAATGGTGAGCTGCCCATAATCGCTTCTTTACACGATTCGCCCCTGGTATACTCTATTCAGTTATTCTTATTTTTTACCTATATTTGAATTGCTTCCCTAATCAAAAACTTCACCGAAAGCCCCTGCTGATAGGATATGTTACGGAAAATGACAGCTTTCAAAAAGAGCTGGGAGTGCGAGTAGGAATAGCAGGTGCCGTATTTTACTATATGAAGGCTGTCTGGAGATCGGATACCTACTCAGTGAAAACCGAATGCCGCCTATATGTGATTAAAAAACTTCAAGTCGTTCTTTTTCCGCTCCTATTAGTTCATACTTGCATGAACATCAAAATTTTACGTGAAGGTAAAATGATCAGATACTAATATAATATTTATTTCCAAGTGTTTTCTTTACAAACTATTTCTTTTGTGCTCCATCTTTATTCAATTCTAACACACTGTTTTTCTCGTTTAATTGTAATGTCTACGTCAGGAGTCACTCCCCTGCACGTCACAATGTCAGGGGTGTTGTGTAACGAGAGGGGATGAAATGTTTATCCACCCTTACATTATTATCACAGGAAACCTGACAAATCGGAAAGGTTTTCTAAGAAAAATGTCTGTATCACAAGTAATATGAGAATTGTGTTTGTGCCTGAAATCTCAACCTGAGAACCAGGAATGTACGAAGCTGTACTGTGAGGTGAAGTACAATTAATGTAAAAAATTACCGATGGGGTTGTAAATGTTTGTTATTATCATGTCTCTATCCTTAACATTTGGTGCATAATGCACTGCGTTGGTACATCAAATACAGCCAGTGATCAAGTATATGAATAATATGTTACTTTTATTTTATTTATTTATATATACGCCGAATGGGCATTTTTATGGACACATTTATACAAAATTATTATTATTAATTATTATAAAAAAAGTAGAAAGACACAGTGGTATATAGTAGACTTGGTGGGAGTGGAAGCGGGAGAGAGGTGATTATAATTGAATTTGATTCAGTGATCGTTTGAAAGAAGACAACTTGTTATCAAAGAAATCAAGACTGGTATGTTTGTTGGCAGACCTAAGAATTCTGGGCATAGGGGAATGAAAACCATAGTTAGTTCTATAGTTACGGTATGAAAGAGTAAGTTTTGTCTGAGGTTTCTAGTTGGGATATTTCATTTTATTGCGCTCAGTAGTTCAGGCGCATCAAAGAGTGAGTTGAGAATTTTAAACAGGACTATTAGGTCGGATTTATTTCGACGGTCTCAAAGAGAAGATATACATTAAAATAAGGTGATCACGTGATAAGTCTTATGCTTCATGTTCCAGTCAAAGAAAATAAAACATTTATTTTATTGTGTACACGGACTAAGCCAGTTACAACAGTTATATAAAGAAACACACGTACAAGAAACTAAAAAAAAGTGCATTAAACTATGTAGCAAAGATAAAGTAGAATCGGGTTGTGGTCCCGTGGCTAGTGTTGCGGACTCACGGATCAGAGGTCCGAGGTTTAAACCCCACTCTACTCCAACTTGATTCTCATTTTTTAATAGTGAGTTATGTACAATTCGTTGAAAATGGCCACCAAAATTGAAGTATTTGGGTAAATTATAAAAACGTTAATATTTCTTTTAATAAAATAATTTTAAAAAGAAGGGTATTAAATAATGGTATACAGTATATATGTACAAGATAAACACATAAGACTTCAAGCTAAACCATGCCAATCCATATTCATTCCACTCTGTTTTAGTGGCGAAGAGATCTACGAAAAGCCAAAAGAAACTTTTTTGTACAATTTAATGCACTAAATTTTACTGCGCGCAACAAAACATTTTTTGTATCCAATTTCCCGTAGGGCTGAAGTTCCTCATTGACTTATTACATTTTGGACATTGGGATATAAAAACATAAGTTGCTCTTAGGAGATTTGTTAATTTATTTTTTTTTAATTTTGTTTATTCAGAAAAACAACAGCAATACAAAAAAATATACACAACATTATAAAAAAAACATAAAATAAAGCCAAATCAGTTTTCCACATAAATACAATTATAAAAATCCAGTTCAGTTAGATATAATTCATAGAAGTGCATGTGTGCGAGTTTTTTTTGTGTGAGGGTGCGCGTGTAAAAAAGTGGAGTGTGGTTTTGGTAGGTATGTGAATATGTGTGTGATTGTATATGGGTGTGATTGTAAATGGGTGTGATTGTATATGGGTGTGAGGGTAGGTTTAGGGACAGGGTGAATGTGTGTTTGATATGAGTGAATAGAAACATCTTAAATTTATAAAGTAAAAATATTTATTTTTTATAAAGAAACATAATTTTTTTAAGTGAGTAGTGAGTGAGTTTACATAAGTGAGTTTACTGCAGTTAAATATGTCTATGTTATTGAAAAATAAATTATAATTACGTTCTGTGCATAGTTGGTGCGAACTGTAGGTACATGGAAAAGAGATAGATTCGTGTGACGGGTGCGGTAGCCAGGTACATTAAGGGCCAACTCAGAAACCAGAACAGGACTATCAAGACGTCCATTAAGAATATCATGTAAAATCCCCATATCTAATACCAAACGACGATCCTCAAGACTAAGTATATTATGTTTATGACAAGAAGTTTTCCAGTTGAGGTCCGTAAATCTGGATCTCCAATTGAGATGTCTCAAAAATGTTTTCTGAATATTTTCAAGCCTTATCTTGTGTATGGAATACTGAGGAGACCACACAGAGGAGGCATATTCAAGGAGACTGCGAACGTAAGCGAAATAAATCAATTTGATACTACCAATATCATTAAAAACTTGGCAAGTGCGGATAACAAAACCTAAGTTTCTGTGTGCCCGGTTCACTATATTTTCGATGTGGTTTTCATACGTAAGTTTTTTATTTAGAATCACACCAAGATCACGAACACTTTAAACTCGTTGTATGGTTTTTAAATAACAGATTTTGACTTCTGGTGACATTTGGGAACATGAAAAGAAAAAGGTTTTTTTTTAAACATTCTAATTTAGAGGCTTTTTAGCAGGCAGAAAATAGGATATTGAAGGAAGTTTTGGAAAATACACCACCCAGACCAATCGAAAAAAAATCTTTCTTGCAACTGGCGGCAATAGAACCCGCGACGCCAGTTGCCCAGTTAACTGTCTCTAATCAACTGCACCGCGGCGTCGCTAGTGCAAACCCCCCTTTCAAATTAATATTTCATGTCCATCATTCCAAGAAATGAACCCTGGACCTTAAGTATATCTACTAAATTTCCTTTTTCAGAATTCTTACCTGAGACCAACCATCGAGTCAAAAACGTTCGTCCAGGAATCTGGTTCTATTTCACAAGCAGAATTGTATTTTCCATCCGTCCGGACACGGAGAAAAATATTTATTATATCTAGTGTAAACTGCTTTTCGAAGGGTGGTTTGAACTCCTAAAACCCTCGCTTTTATATTTTATTATTTTATTTAGTCTTTACCTGGAAACGGAGCTCTGGAGCGGAGTTTCTATGGAGACAGGAGTAGCGTATCCCATGTCGGACTGCTCCTCCAGATCCTCGTCATAGTCATCCCTCCCGGAGTGCCACCATGCTACGCACCAGGCGCGGACACCTGCCCAGCCCTTCAGTTTCTGTAGACAGAAAAATAATGGATTAAAATATCGTCCAGAAACCAGCCAGGGAGCTAGTCAGAATCGTGCAATTTCATTTTATTGAAGGATTTGTACAAAAAAGCCCTTACGGATTATTATGACATTGTACAATTGAAAGTAGTTTTGCAGAAAGGAGCTCACAATATTTAAAAAAAATGACATATTGATGTTTTCGGATGCCGTAAAGTATTTATGTGTTCTGTTTAAAACAGCCAGGCCGCTTTCATACAAAAACCGTAATAACCACCTTCTGAAAACAGTGTTGATCACAAAAATTGCATTTCTCAATTTGCAGAAAACACCCACAGCGCTAGAAAAATCTTTCGATATAGATGCTGACGGTAAGATTAATGCCTCCAAAATCTAGTTCTCTCAAATAAATAAAGATGGATAAATACATGGGTATTTAAATGTCATAAATTTACTAATCTAAATGTCATAAATTTACTAATGAAAAAACATGTTTTTAATACAGAATGTCACCTCATACATTCAAAGATCTGGCGGTTTTCTGCAAAATTCATATTTTAGGTTGTGTGGTTAGCCGGACTTTAAAAATCACCAAAATTCCTTTAACATATAATTAAATTATTTTTCAAATTATCATTACAAATTAATTAAGTGGTTCTTTAAAATCAAGTACGTATTTATATAAAAAAATTCAAAATACATTTTGATATTTATAAATAAAACTCATTTTATGTTCAAAATACACTGACTTTTTTATATCTTTTGTATGCTGACATATATACATGTATAAATTATATTTTTCTTGTTATTTTTATTTTTATACCCATGTTTTAATGTTGTTTTTTTATGTTTGTATATCTAACTGAACTCATTGCATTCTTATATTTTATATTGTAAAAGGAACTTGTGCCACATAATAAATACATAAAATAACGTATTTTTAATATTTGAAGCACTACCTTTGTGGAACATTATAATCCAATATATTACAATGAAATAACTTTATTTTTGCATATACCACTTTTTTTATAATTTAATAACCAGAAAGGCTGGACACAACAATTTAAATATTCATTATAATCAAATAAATTTAAGTAATAGTCGTATTTTGAATATGTTCCCTCTCCCTAAATTCACACATAAACCCCCAGTTTCTACCCCCTCTCTTCTCCCTTAGCCACACCCACCCTCACTTTGTAAATTTTATATCATGTTTGTTTGTAATTTACCCTGAAGAAGGCATCATATTTGGCCGAAACTAGTTGGTTATTGATTTAAAAATTAATTGATACAAAACAACAAAGTTATTTAATTTTAATATATTGGATTAAATAATGTGTTAAATTCATAATGACACAACATGCATCAGAGATTTACTAGGGCTGGCTGTTTTCTGAAAAATGCACATCTTGGGTTGTGTGGTCAGCCAGACTTTAAAAATCGTCCAAACTGGTCGATCTGACATTCTAATTGTTGTGTAGATTTGATTATTCACTTTTCTCACAAAAGCGCTATTATCTCATTTTCACATTTATATAGCTGGCTGCTTTCTGCATAACTACGTTTAATTGCAGACAGTTTTTTCAAAACTCGACATTCGCTTGAAACGAATTTTTTTTCAGGAGAGGGCTTTTAGTGATTCAAATCAAATCGCGTGAACAATCCATGTTTAAAAAAATTACACCTTACAACTAACCCTGAAGGTAATCTAATTTATATGTATTTCAAATACAGTATATAATATCATTTTATATTTCATTGGCTCTCAATATAAATTATTGAAATAAGGGATGGAAATTAGTAATTAATACATACGATAAAATATCATGTTTCGAAAAAACGGTAAGACTTTGATTTTTTTAAAGCCTTTTTTAGCATGTTTTTTTAAAAGTAATTAATGTGTCTCGATACTTATCAATTTGTTGTACGTACATGTTTTTAAGATCTATTTCACAGTAATTTCTTTGACATATCAAAGTCTGATTAGCTCCGAGGGGAAAAGCTGAATTTTTCTAATATTTTATTTCGTCGAGTAAAGCGTTGTATAGTAGTTAGTAGCTTAGGTACTTAAATGCCTGATTTAAGAATATTGTTTGCCGTTGCCTAGTTTTTTTAAACTTTTACTAGTATTTTTTTTTTAAATTCAGAATGAGATTTGGAAATTTACCATACTTTTTAAAAATACAAATACAATTATATTAATTAACTAAAATATTTACAGAAATGTTTCGAAGTAGATAGATATAAACAACATTTTTTAATCATCAAACCTCTAACCAAGCTCTATCCTATTCAATATACATACAAGGTTTAAATTATTATTTGTTATACTTCACACCCACACACACGTTCTCTCACCTTTACAACACCAGGGCTGGTATTCTGAACGGAAGTGCCCGCGAAGAGATTGCTCTGTTGGCGTGGATTTGATACGTAAATACGCGTTAAAAGTGCTATTTCTACGTAGGCTTTTTTATTTTTTTTTATTTATAAATCATAAAACACAAAGTATTTTACAAGTATAATTACGTTGAATTACATTCCAGGAATTACAACAACTCAATTCGGGACATAAATAATTTTACCATTTAAAAAATAACACATATTGAGAACAACAAAGCAACTTTATAAGTAAATATAATATATTAATAAATTTAACTTTGTTTTTTTTTAAACGTATTTTTGTTTATTTCTTTATATTTAAATTATATATTTGTGGATTTATTGCCAAATTCCAACTTATTCCAACCAACTGATAATAAAAAGGTGTTATTAAGATTATTTAAGCTTTCACATTGATCCAAAAAACGTATTATTTATAAAATCTTATTGTAGCATTATTTTTCTTTTTTTATTATAACCTAGCTAAATAATAGTGACTTTATGTTTATGTTATTATTCTCAATTTTAATTTTCTATATTTATATTTAGAACATAAGAATTTCTCACTTCAATTTGTTATCTTTTATTTGTAATCTTATATTTGTATGTTTCTTTTTTACTTTTTTGCAGTTTTAAAAAAACATTTTTTTTACTCATTTGTTTAGTTTTAATTATTTAGTTGAATTATATAGTTATATTTCATATTATATATGACATAATGAATTGTTCACTGCTGCGATTTATTCTGTCAAACTTTTTATTGTAAAAGGTTCTTTGAACCGTTGATATATAAATAAATAAATAAAGCACAACAATGTATACGCCTAAAACCTTTTCTTACACAAGCAGAATAAATATATTAAAAAAACGCTTTTCAGAATAAAAAAAGTAGTGAATCTACTAAGGGAAATAAGGTCATTAACATCACATGCCATGCAGATGATGCTGCCATAGTGATGATGGGAACATATCCATCTCAGTTAGTAAACATCTCTTTGCCTAAGAAATGTCGTATAGTACAATGAACACATGATTATTGGAAACATAATTCGGATACACAAAACTTTTGCGTTCAGAATACCACCCCAGGTTTACTAGTGTGACAATACTAAGGCTAGCTGCTTCTAAACATTGTAATAAATATGGCAAAAGGGCACTGCGATACAGTATACCTCTAATATAGTGTTGATGTTACCAAAAAAAAAAAGAAAAATAGTGATTTAAATACAGAAGTGAGACGTATGCTTAAATTATGGCTAATGGAAAAAAGGTTTTGTATTAATGATACTTTAAATTTGTAATAATATAACAAGATATAAAATATGATATAATATGTTATGCTTTCCAAATAACAACAACAACAACAACAACAAACCATCACGCCGTTTCCCCGTAGGGGTAGGCAGAGAGGATAGAACGCCATAACACTCTATCTTGGCATACAGACCTCGCTTCCTCTACATTCATACATCTTCTCATGCACGAACGTCGATTATTCCTATTTTTGACATGTCCATCGTCAAGTATTTGATGGACTTGATCGTGCCATGTCTTTCTCGGTCTTCCTCGTTTTCTGCATCCATCAACATTTGCATCGTAGATCCTTTTAGCCGTTCTTTCGCTGTCCATTCGCTCTACATGTCCAAACCAACGCAGCACCCCTTTCTTGATTCTGTCAATAAAGCATGTCTCAGCCTTACACACTTCACGGATCTCGACATTTGTGCACCTATCATACATCGTTTTACCACACATTCGCCTGAGGGATCGCATTTCGACAGCATTTAACCTACTTTCATCATTATTTTTCCAATTCCATACTTCGCTCCCATACATTAGAGTTGGAACTAGAACTCCGTTGTCAACTGCTAGTTTAGCCTCCTGCGATAAACATTTGTTTGCCAAAGTAGATTTTAGTGCACCGTTCACCCTGTTCCCGGCTCTCACCCTCTTTTCAATATCTTTCTCGGCCTTTCCGTCCCTGGTAAACATACTTCCCAGGTACACAAATTCTTCTACCTGATTCAGAATATCTCCGTTCACGCTGATCTCACATTTAGTTATATTTTCATCCCTTTCAAAAACCATCACTTTCGATTTATCAACATTCATAAGCAAATCGCTTTTCTTGCATGCATCGTAGACTTTCCAAATAAAATTATTATTAATGTAGATTAAGTATGGAAAAACCGAACCAATATTACATTTATCTGTAAAGAAAACTTCATTTTATCTACTAAGTGAAATTAAGTTTTCTGTATAAAAAGCAGAATATACATACATTTATTTCTTTCAAACATGTTCAATTATAGGATACCGATGAAGATACTTTAATTGTTCGTGCAAATATCTCATTTTCGTACACTACTATAGATTTTTCTGGACAGTCGAAGATAACTCTGTTAACTTCCCATTGTAATCGAGCCCTGCTGACGAGTTGAATGCTTTAAAGCGTCAAAGGACTTTAATTTTAAGATTATTTTGTAATTTTTTTAGAAAAAAAAAACTACGAATTAAAAATGTGCGTAGAAAATGCTCGACTCATTCCATTTGTACCTGCTTTATGCAAATACTCATAATGATATTACATTTATTTTGTTAATAAATTCTAAGAGTCGGTCGCGTCGGCGTCGGACGGTGTCATTACGACGCAAAATAGCGCCGCCAGCGCGATCTAGCGGGAAGAGAATAAATTAAATTTGTAGTGGAAAAAGCTACCAACAGATGGTGCTATATTTAAAAGTTTTCCCAACTTCAGGCGGCCGAGTAGGAGTTCTGAAAGTAATTTATTAGATTAAAAATTTGTAGGTAAATCCAGAATTAAACTAAATGAGACGATTATAAAAGTACTTATCAAAGTACCTACTCCTGTCAATTATTTATTTATTTTACAAAAATAACTTTAAGGGTTTACGTAAAGGTAATGTAGAGAAGAATAACATAACGAATAAGAAGATATTGAATAGAAAAGAGATAGCTGCTAAATATGTAATATGTATTCATATTTGAACGTAGTTATGCAGAAAGCAGCTGGCTGCTGCTGGACTGGTCCACAATTTTGGAAAAATTAGATATTGACGTTTTTGGGTGCAGTAAGGTCGATTCTATGTTCTGCTAAAACAGCCTGACCGCTTTCATACAAAAAACTGTATTAATCACCTTCGGAAAAAGATGTCGATCACAAAAACGGCATTTGTCAATTCGCAGAAAACACCCACAAAACTAGAAAAATCTTATGGTACTTTAAAAATCTTTTAAACTGGTCGAATACCTACATAATAAGATTCTTGTTTGTAATATTTAAAAAAACTTATGTATTTATTGCTTATCATTTGTTAGTGTCAAAAACATTCTAACTATTGTGTAGATTTATTTTATAATTCACTCTTTTCACAAAATGGCTATTATCTCAGTTTTACTTTTCTATGGCTGGCTGTTTTCTGTATAACTACGTTCATTTCATCTTATCATTTATGCAAAATACATCACATATTAAATTACATTACGTTACATATTTTACTTCTACAAAACATTCTCAATCAGCAAAAGTGCTGGTATGAGGGGATAATATTATAATACTCGTATATTATGAAACCAAAAATTAAGAATAGTCCAGAAACCGCATACGCGCATCAAACAGAAGGCGACTTAACTACTCTTAAATGAGTAGTTTTACGTTTTGACCCATTAGTTTATTTGTCGACGTCGCTCAGAACGCAACTCAAGATTTGAATTCAAATATGCCGTGTTGTGTCGTGTCAAAGTGTAAATATACTTCTTGGATTGTAAAGAAACAGGATGGGATCACATTTCATGTGTAAGTAGCAAATGCACGTGTAAGTAGCAAATGCATCACTTATAAATTGAATTATTTTTCCATCCGTCATATTATAAAAGAAAATAAAATGGACATTTTGTTTGTGTTGTCAGGGTAGTCATTTTTTTACCCTAAAATAAATTTTGTTTTATATTTTAAGTTCAAAGTTCTTTAATTAAACTACTCTTATTAAATGACCCTTTACTTATCTACTCTGTTGTTTCATTGAATGTTTCCGAGTGCACAATAAAATGTTAGAAAAATCAACAATTTGTTTTTTTAACCTTACATTTGTGTTATGGTTATATTTGTGGCATCACTATAGACGTCACACGTGACGTCGCGCGCCAGGTCCGAGCGACAGACACCGAGAGAAGCGTTTTGGCTGTGTTCGGTGACAAACGTTCTTTAGACAAAAACTTGATTTAATTTTAATTGTTACGATTTCATACTTTTTCTTAACTGCTTTATTTTAAGTTTCACAAATTAGATTCCTTGAGTTATTTTTAAGTATTTCCAGTTTCTTTTATATTAAGTTTAGTTAAGTTTATATATTGTATCTTTTGTATTAATAAAAGATAGTAAAACTGTAAGTACAATCTTTTACTCTATCTATGCATTACACATACCATGTTAGTCTGAAGATTTATCCAAAACGAGCGTGAAGTAAAAAACGTTCTCACGCGACGATTTTTACGAAACGATATCAACGCGGATGAAGCAATTTATGCGCAATTTAAGCAATTTATGTGGAACTTACTAGGCAGGCGACATAACCCGACGTTTAGTAGGTAACAGACAATACCATATATTCTTCGCGATCTGGCAATATTACGCGGTGACTTCAAGTATGCGCGCGGCGAAAGTGTGCCTAAGTGGGGGAATTATTGGACACAGTCCGATGTATTTAAATATGATTCTACGCGCTCCTTCTGGACTATTCTTAATGAGGAATTCCACTGTTTTCTAAATTATTTTTTTTAATAGCGTACTATTTAACTAAGCAAAAATATAAATATATATATATTTTTTTGTGCGTTATTTACAAAGATATGATTTTTTAAAGTTACATTTATCAAATACCGCGCCAAATGACTGTAATCATGAGTCACTTTTCAGTAGTGACGTCATGAAACGGTTGGCGTTCTTACTTTCACTGACCTGACAAGAATCTATGGAATATTGCTTTGATTACTTCATTTAGTTGATCGTAATTTGCTCATTTCTATGTTATGGTTGTTTTTTACGAACATTTCGATTTAGAGAAACCTAGAAAGTTTACATAATCTCTGGTTGAAATGTCAAATTATACAAATTATACTCTTTTTTTCTATGGTCAAAACGTTCCTTACAAGGTGCGGGGGCTTTAAAGCGGAAACCGGAAATAATACACGTAAACATAAGGAGTGACGTCTTTATTTACGATTTTTAAATGAATACTATTTTCAACATTTTTTATTTATTTTTGCGTGCGTTTTTGAGATTTTTCATCCTACTCCGAAATTTTTAAATATCGCGTGTACACGAATACATTTTTAAAATTTAATTCTGGGTTGGGCTAGAATTCCTCATTCTATGGTTATACATTATTATCTTATATACTTACTGTAAATTAACTTTTATTATTTATTTTTACTATTAATTTGTTTAAACTTTTTACAAGTTATTTACTATTTGCTTTTTAATCCTAAAGTTTTTCTTATCCGTTTTTTTTCACTTTTGATTTTGCATTGCAGCATGCTTTTTCAGTTTCTACATGTATATAAATAAATCAAATAAAAAACCTTTCGTATATTTTTTAAATTATTACTTACTATGTTTGTACGTATGCTCCTTAGGCGTATTGTAAAATTAAAAAAATATAAATAAAATAAATTTAAAAAAAGACGTATGAAAATTGGATAATTGTTTTCAGGCGTTGCCTAGTAGGAAAATTGGTTCAGCTGAATGAATCTCACCCACACGGTAAAGGCTTCAGCTATAAAAAATAAAAAATGAAGGACGCTATTTACTGATAAATAAAAATGCACGTATATTTCCAATGCAGTACCCTATGCACTACCAGGTGCGCATAAGGGTTTGATGGTAATGATGATGATGCTCTATCATTTTTTTACTCTCGTTTCTTTTGTGATATAAATCTTGAAAAATGAACTAAAACCCAGGAAGAATAGGTTCAATTGCAAAGTTTATCCCGTAAAAACACGAGGATTTTTGAAGATTTCGCCCTCGGGAAGACGAGTGGACTAGAGTAAAATGAGCATCATTAAAGGGAGAAAATAGAGGAGAGCGAAGAAAGTAAAGTTGAGAGAAGCACTACTCAGGTGCCATCTCGCGGCGAGAGAACAAAGCTGAAACCTTAAAAATTGCATTGTACTAAAAGTGTAGGGAGGTGTTCTGACTGGTCCATTCAACTGCATTGTTGGGGGATATTTAAAGATTAATATTTTAAAACTGTAAACCCACGTCTTTTTACGCTCCCAATTTTTTTACTACCCTAGACTATAAAAATATAAATGTTACAACAGAGATCAGAAGGTAAAATGAGAATGATGATTTTATTCAAAAGGTGGGTTATTTTTATTAGTAGAGAAATATCATACTCGTATTTTTCTTTACAATTTTAAATCAACAAAGGTCTATAAAATACTGTCGAGTAAAATATATTATTTAATTTGTAATTTTTAAATCCCGCAAAAACGGTTTATTGCATTGGCCGGGCCCCTGACACGTCACGTTTGGGTTAAATTTTCAATTTTATTTGTGACCGTTTAAACTTTAGGAGAACATAGTCACGAATCTTGACGTCACAATTGTCAAGGTCAAACATTTCGCGTTTTCGAGACATATTTTTCAACAATTTTATTTCAAAAATTATGTACGAAAACATTTTTCCATAATATCCATATTGATTTTAAAAATACATTTAATTTTTCTAAATCCATTTCACATGTTTTTATTGGTATTTGTAGCATGTGATACATTACAAAAACACCTGAAAATTACAAAAACAACAATTTTAAGTCTGGAAAACAAGATCATTACTGTTAACAATTAAAACCTCGAAATAGTAGATGAATACATATATCTTGGACATAAGATAAAACTGGGCAAGGAAAATCAAACGGCGGAACTGCCAGGAAGAATAGGAACGAGTTGGGCAGCTTTTAGAAAACTTTGACACATACTAGACAATAAAGATATTCCGATTTGTCTGAAAAGGAAAACAGATGAATCATGTATACTGCCAGTGACTACATACGCATTAGAGACCATAGCCCTTACAAAAAGAAATGTAGAATAGCTCAAATGCACACAGCGATCCATGGAAAAAGCCATACTTGGTATAAGCCTAAGAGACAGAATAAGAAATTAGGAACAGAACCAGAATAGCGGATATCATGGATCGCGTAGCAAGACTAAAGCGGCAATGGGCAGGACATGTTGCGAGACAAGACCCACAAGATGGACTCCTAAAATTTTAAGAAGAAAAGATGGTCCGACTACATAGCCGCTGTGGGGGGTAAAAATTGGCAGCAAGCAGCAATCGACCCAAAGAAAGAAAAAAAAAGAAGAATATGTAAGAGGCCTATATCCAGCAGTGGAGAACAGGAGGCTGAAGAAGAAGTATGAGATATTTCCCTTGGCTTTTTTTTCTTTACGCAGGTTGTCCTTTAATAAACATAGCATAAAAAAAACAGACTAAATAATTAAATAAAAAATACCACATGGGCGTAGCCTAAAAAAGTGTAAAAAAACCTAGGAAACATCGGGAGTCGAACCCAAGTCTCTTGCATGGTAGGACAACGCACTGACCACTACACCGTACACACAAATTTAAATTGTATGTTATTTATAATATCTGTAGGAAGAATCTATTGAATGTAAAAAATCGCGATGGCAAGCCCAGAGAATAAAACTTCTTTTCAAACATCAACCGTAAGATGGCGCTAGTATCGTTTGCATCGCGCTCGTGAAAACGCAGTTCCAGTTGATATGTAGCTCGGGAATTCCAGCTTAAAGCATACTTACCTGGCGTAGGGGATACCGTGATCAACAAGGCGGTTCCCCCAGGTCGAGGCTCTTCCATTGCACTTCGGTTGGGCTGACCCTTGCGATTATCCCTAATGCGGATAACTCGGGCGCGTAATTTTTGATAGTCGGGACTGCGTACGCGCTGCTCCCGCATTAATTATATCATCTTCGACAGCACATGTTGTAGTGGTGAGAGCACGGCTAATGGGTGACAGTAGATCATTCGCAATAGGTGTTGGTTAATACCACCCTCTGCCACATTAGTTACCTTTACATCAGAACTGAAAGACACGCTGCGATACTTCGGTCATTACATTAAGGATGAGACTTTTTAAAAAAAGTTTTGTTTTAACGTGGATGGAATGTTTGATGTACAAGATACAAGTACACTATTTTAGTTTACGGTGTAGTTGCTTAAGTTAAAGAAGACCCCTTTTTTTTATGCAAATAAAAAGTTGTAAGTCAATTCCAATTTTGTGGATAACCAAAAGTGATGACTCTAAATAGACATTGTGATTTTTACCTTCAAAGCCTGATAGAATTGAGAATTTATATAAAGCACAGTATGTCCAACAAACATGACCATGTATGACCCTTTCGCTCCGAACTCAAGTGGCTTCGTTTTTTCAGCGCATAATTTCAATCTCTCTCACTTCTTTATTTACAGCCCTTTTGCTCCAAAATATCTTGCTGAGAATTTCATTTACCTTTCTGATCATGGTTTTTCGCTTCGTAGTTTTCAGGAGAGAACACTTTCCATCCCTCGAAATAGCATATCATTTTTCAGCTATTACTTTTCCGTTTAAGGTGCTAGACTTAGGAATGAGCTACCTCTTTTAAAAAAATGCACATTCTAGCCACCTTCAAGACACGGCAGAAACATTCACATTCGTCGTCCTTTAATGTATAACATAATGTTCTTTTTGAAGTTAATATATGCAAACCTTATCTCCCATTTGAAAAACAGCTTATTTTTAATTAAGTGGGTTTTTTACGTTTACATTTTCGTTTTTTAGTAAAAAATTTTGATCAGCTTTTCTTTTGACCAGTCTGTTTTTTGATTGGCTGGAAGATATTGCTTTTTAACAATAAGTCCGCCAAAGTACTTATTCGTAGAACATGAAGTTTTAAATAAACAAATAAATATTTTATTATTTAAACTAACACCATTTAGTGTATACTAGTACAATCCGCTTTAACCTTAAGGTTGATCCACTGTGAACCCATTAAAAAAAATGTTTCTTATAAAATAGGCTATAAAATGGCAAACTGAAACCATTACTACAAAGACTATGAATGCTTCTTTCGGTGTTATCAAAGAGACCAGAATTTAGGAATAAACTTCAGCGCTACGGAGGTTTAAAAAAAAGTGATCCACTGTACCATGGGGCTTTCCTACTTTTGTGAGACCTTATTTTCGGCGTTGAATAATGTTAAAACAAATGAAAAAACCGACTTAACTGATAAAGTTTGTAATGCTTGCTTGTTTTTAAAATGTCAAAAATACCAACCGTCATTTAAAAAACTAGCAACTAAAAAAGTCACCTATGGAATTAGTTATTTGATTTAGCTTTTTAATAATAATTAATAAATAGTTAAAAAACAAAACCACCTCATTTATTCGGCCCGCAAAAATTATTTGTATTCCCTAGATGTTACACGGACGGCACCCGGTTAAGTCTGTTTTTTCAGTATTTTGACACCCCTAGCCAAAAAGGCTACCACTCACTGCACTGGTATAATCTGGTTGCTGGTGCTAGTTGAAATGGGGAGATTAGTGGTTTTAAACTAAGTTTTAAAAAAATATATATCATTTTATGTATCGTATTATAAGCGCTATGGTTTTTTTTAATTTTGTAATTTTGAAATGACTCCGCGTGTGACGTTATAAGTTCTCTCCGGTGAGTTCTGCTGATTTGCGAATTGGCTTTCCGTAAACCAGAATCAATCGCAACACTATTATCGGTTGATTCGGAAGAACTAATGACGTCGTTTTAAAGTAGTTCGTTTTATTAAAAATATTTTTATTAACTTTTTCATACATTTTCGAGAAACTTCGCCGAACAATTCAACGCTCTAATTTTTACAGCGCAGAAGAAACGTTTTTTTATATACAATTTCCATAGCACTGAACTTACTTATTCTAATATACGATAGCAGCCACCCAAATCAGCCAATGTAAATGTCTAGACGTCGATATTCCTTCTGAAAAATGTTTTCGCACAGTTTTAAATTAAATTTTGGTATTTTTAGTTACTCTTTGGATTACACTGGAAGCTAGTGTTTGCTTTCAATCGTGTTTTAAAAAAAAATTGTTTTAGACAAAATGTTTTCGAAAAATAAATAAAAATAACAGCGTTTTATGCTGTTGTGGTAGATTTCCGGATTCGAGGTAGCGATTTTTTAACGTTTATCGTGTTTTGACGTTGAGCCGGTAAAAATAATTTGTTTTTAGAATTGCGCGGGTTGTACTTTGGGGTCGGCCTCGCGCAGTAATAATCAGCGCGTTTGCCTACCATGCAAGCGGTTTCGGGTTCGATTCCCGACATGATTGATTTGAAATATTTATTTAAATCTAAAGAAATTTTTTGAACACGTGTAAAAACTGCATTAAATGATAATTAGTACGAATGTATTATTATTTCATGTTTTTTTCTCATGCACTCGGGTATTCAAAATTATGTAAACTCTTATAAATAAACAACTACAACAGTCTAAGTCGCTTACCAAGCACAAGAGTTAGTCTCTTTTTTTGGGAGTTAAAAGTGAAAATATTTTTTTGATGTATAAAAAGTAGATATGTATAGAATTTTTAAAAAACCATGTATGTTTTATGAAATTTAGTTTAAAAAAATTTAAAAAGGTGTTTTTACACTAAAAATATTTCGTAGTCCCTGGACTGGTACCTTCATGCAAAAATGGTCAAGATACGCTGCAATTGGTGGGCCAATCCAGTGCCCTATGCACCATTAGGTGCGGAAAGGTAGTGATGATGCTGATGTACTTTGAAATGTCAAAAAACTCACCGACTTGAACTCGTGACGTCACGGGCGCGGGCGGCACAATTTCGATGTTTCGGTGGGGATTTTCAAAATTACAAAACTTTAGAAAATCATGGAATGCGAGAAATTTAAATAAAATAAAAACTGGGCTCAGTTTGACAGTCAATTAACGAATAAATTAAAAATCACGGGGCTGCCTCATCCCCAGGTGAGAACTCGGGCAGTCCCGCGGCGAAGGCCAGCCCCCACCCTCGCCGATACTCCCCCAGCGCCGCGCTGTATTCTCACCTGCAGCAGCTAAATGCACAACAATAAGGTGCTAGAATGGAAGGTAAATATCCCGACAAGGGAAGAAAAATACTACAAAGGGAAAGCTCAGTAAATAGTGAAAAATGCACAACGGAACCGACGATTCTCTTCGAGTACGGCAGTTACTAATACAACTCTGTCTTTTAATAAATTTGATAAAAGGCCTTACTCATTAGATTTTCTTATACCAAGGTTTTACCAGGGAATAATTATGTATTTTTGTATTATTAAATTGAGTACCTACCCCTATTCGGCTTTTTATTTATTACTCCTATTTCTTATATTTCTTACTATAGTATTGAGTGAGTTTCTAGAAAACATATCTCAATTATCATTTCAATTATGTTTTTATACATGGTGTTTTTTTAACACTGTCACATCCGAAACCACGATGATCAGTATGAGCCAGAAGACATATTGGCACATTAAAATATTTTTTTAGAACAAATAAAATTTACAAAAATAAATATAGGGGAGAAAAGAGAAGGGGGGTGGGGTCTGATACACTGTCAAGCGCGTGGCCACGCTTCCCTCGCTTCTCCCCTGCAGAAGTCGGCAACCATTTGTTTATTTAAATATTTGATTTTTAAAAATTTTCTTCATTCGAAAAAAATACATATGGAATGACCTTGAACGTCCCATACTTATAATAAATCTCGACAACTACTCAATGGATCTAAACCTGGTTTTCGCAGACATGTAAGGTGTCCTAAAACAAAGCTATTCGTATTTGTAATATCTTTAAAAAAAAAATATTAGTACGTCTAATTCGTTTCTTACGGAAAATTACCGTAAAATACCGTAAATTACGGTATTTTACCGCGACTTTTGGTAAAATTACGTAATTTTGCATCCCTAAGTATCACGCGGATGGTTTGTTTATTTCGAAATTCTTGTAATAATGAACAGACAATAAATAAATAAAATAAACTTGTCGCTATATTTATATTTTGAAATGGTATAGAGCCATTTTATTTCAACTCTACTTCATTTTCTGTATTCTTGTACCGATAACCGTCAATATTTGCATAATTTATAAGACTTGAGAGTTTGTTTACTCAAGACTCAACGTTATAACATTATCTATTAATATATGTACATAATACTTTGTTAAGTTTTCTCTGACCTTATTCTGTCAAAGCCAAGGAAAGATTAACACAATGAAGATGCAACTAGAAAATAAACTAATTTTATCCCTTGGTAATCATTAAAGAATAAGATTTTTTTAGGAACCGAGATTTGTAAGTAAAGACAAAGTGACATGACGTAAATAAAAAAAATGGCTGATTTAAATAGCGCCATTTTCGTAAAAATTCACCTCAGGGGCGCTTTACAATTGTATACTTAAACATACATTCTAACTAAGCTAAAGTGACATATTATATTTTCTGATTTAAAATTAAGGGTATGATAACCTAAAGATGTGAAATTTTAGTTGGGATCTGAACTGACTGGAACTGTCGATGATTCGTAATATTTAAGAAAATTGGTTCCAGGCCGAGGGGCCGGCAACGGCAAAAGCACGATCTCCGAATCTAGTGTTTGGGGAGCGCCGGATTTCGACAAGTTTTCCTCTGCCTGAATCAAATGCTGACTTAATAGTAGATTTTCTTTGACATGTATTTTCCCTAATACAAAGGTCTGATAGGTATTTTGAAACCATTTCAAGAAGGGATTTGAATACTGTCCAGCAAAGCTTGTATTTTATTCTAACCAGTGCAAATCTAGAAGATGTTGTGAGATGTGAGGATATTTTTTACTCCCGTAATAAGCCTTGCTGCTGCATTGAAAACAGATTGAAGTTTATCAGTTTGGAATTTCGGGAGATTTGTGTATATTTCATCACAGTAATCTAGACGCGAAACGACATAAGCATTCACAAGAGCTTTAGTTGCGTTTATAGGAATATTTCTCCGTACGGATTTGATTTGTCGGAGATGGAAGAAACCAGCACTTACCGTTTTATTGACCTGAGAATGAAGAGAAAGATCTGAATCTAAATGAACACGTTGTATCTTCTCTACCTACCCTTACGGGAAAGTGGCAGGATGGTTTGGTTTTTTTGTTTTGCTTGGTTAATTTCCCCCCCCCCCTTTTTCCCATCGATATTGTTTCAATTCATGAAGGTACTGGACATTAGACAATTAAAAAAATATATGTTTTTAACACATTTCTGGTCAGCGGTTACAAGAAGAAATCCCAGCAGAATGTTCGCACGCGGTTTTCCTGTAATTTTAATTATGTAATACCAAAGCACGTACAACTTTTGCTCAGAAGAATTTATCTTTTGTGGCCCTAAGAGTGTTCAATGTCCTGGATGAACATATTAAGGTCTCCAAAACGAAAGCCATTTTCAGAAAGCGTGAACAAGTTTGGATTTTGTCTAGGAGGAGAGACCACTGCAGGAGACTGCTGCGAGATATAGCATATATTTATATACTATTAAGCGTGGTGTCCAGATGTTTATTGAAATATATACTTATGTAGTGATTTTTTTATTTTTTTATTCTTGCTATTATTTGATAATGCACATGCCTTCACTTTCTATTATGTTGTCTCCAACTCAACACAGGGTTCTTGGTCTTATAGAGTTTAGGAGGGGTTATTTTTTTTTTTGTAATACATATGTATTTTTATGAATAAATAATTTTTAAAAAATGTTTTTATTTTTTGTTTTACGTATTTTTTTCATATTTTAATGATGATGCAGTTCTGTTGCATGCATTAAGGATGATTTGCAACAAATAGTCTCTAGAATGTATGATGTATACCTGGAGAGCAAATTGATGATGAACGAAAGTAAGTCAAAAGTGATGGTATTTGAAAGGAGAAGTCAGGTTACCAACTGCATAATAAATGTAAACAACGAATGTCTAGAATAAGTAGAAGAGTTTGTGTATCTGAGAAGCATGTTTTTAAGAGATGGAAGAGTAGAAAAAGATGTTAAAAGAAGAATAAATGCGGGCAACAAAATGGACGGGGCACTAAGCACAGTAATTGCTAATAAAAATGTATGTCGATTGAAGCTAAACTGGCAGTGCACAACGGAGTTTTTGTCATAACACTTATGATGGAAGTGAAAAATGGAACTGGCTGAGGTAAAATGAAAGCCTGCGGTTGAAATGCGATATCTTCGACCAATGTGTGTGAAATGAATGTATGACAGCGTTACGAATGATGAAATCATGCTAGAGTGTAAATCTGAGTCAGGTATAATTGATAAGATAAGGAAGGGTCTCCGAGATGGTTTGGTCATATAGAACGAATGGACGATGTAAGAATGGTAAAAGAAGCAGGTATACATGGCGAAAATGAACGGTAACTTGAGACGAGGACGACCAAGGAAGACGTGGCATGATTAATTAAACCAAAATCGTAAGTCTGGTCATTTCAAAAGCAGAAAGAACCGAAGGGCATGTATGACCAGATGTATGAATGTGGAAGAAGCTAGAAATGTATACCGGATAGGTGTTTGATGGTCAATTCTCTCTGCCTACCCCTACGGGGAAATGGCGTGATGGTAGTAGTAGAAGTAATAGATTTTATTTCCCATCAAATGTACGAGAACGCATTGTTTTTTTATTTATGTTATTTTGTTGTGACTATTATTGCTATAATTTATTGATAAACATTAAAAAAACTTATTACTAATACCAGGCTTTATTAATAATCTAGTAAAATTATATTCGATTGTATAAATTGCATCTATCTTAAATTAAATTTTATTAAAATTATTCTTATTTAAATTCTAATAAACTGCTTTAATAACATAAAATGAAAACTAAATTTTGGTTTATATACAATTTTTAATTTTTCTTTTGTGACTATTGGTGTTCACATATAATTGGTGAAAAATGTTTGGTGTTATTATTTTTTATTTTATGAATTGTATTTATATTGCGATATCTTTTACTGTTTGTGAACTGAAAATAAATAAATAAATGCCTTTTTTAATAATAGGGTCTTTTCATGTTTTTTCATTATATTTATTCTTTTAAATAAGCACAACAGCAAAGTGAAATCGATTAATTTCTTTCAATAACTACGGAAAGTGCTTTCAAATCACATTACATACAAAAAAACATACTCTTTGTGCTAGTAGGGAACACTAGAATGATTTACTTGACATATTTTTACTATTCAAACATAAAGCAGAGGGCGTTAACAATTTGAATGAACTGTATACCAAATCACTTTATTCATTTTAATCATGACTTTAATCAAAATACTGTTAAAATCTAACCAACAAATAATCATCATCGTTCCCTTTCCGCACCTAATGGTGCATAGGGCACTGCGTTGGTACACCAATCGCAGCGTATCTTGATCATTTTTGTTACATGAAGGTAAGATGATCAGGCTTACGCTTCAGGTACCAGTCCAGGGACTATGAAAATATTCTAGTGTGAATACACCCATTCAAATAAATATTTCACATCAACCCCTGTCGGGAATCGAACCCGAGACCTCTTGCATGGCAGGCTAACGCGCTGACCATTACACCACGAGGCTGACAAATAATAAAGGGTTAAAAGTAAATAATATGGAAATATTTCACATTAGGAAAGCTTTAAAAAATAATGTTTGAACTTTTAGATGTAAGAAAAATATATTGTTTTCGATGTTTAAAATATATATTTAAGAACCGAAATGTATTTACAAGTAATTCAAATGGATCAAGTCAAAGAAGGAATCGTGTGTTAGAAATACTACATTGTAAAACGAGGCTAGCACAGAGCCATGCATATTTTATAGGATCAAAAACTTTCAATTAGTTTTTTACTGATAATATTTCATTGATCCCAAACTTACAAAATTTTCTTTCTTTCAAAAAACACGCTCTATCCTGGATTCAAACTAAAGGAATTAACTCTTTTTTTCCATGATATATTTTGTTGTCCTTTAATAATAAGGAATATTTTAATGTTTTTTTTAATATTTTCTATTTCCTTTTTTTATTACTATAAAATAAAAAAGTACCTTATAATCTTTTACAGATTTTTTTTTCTCTTTCTTAAAATAAATCTTGGCGGCCTTCGTGGTGTAGTGGTCAAGACTCTTGACTCGCGCACGGTAGGTTCCGGGTTCGATTCCCGGTGAGAACACAAAAAAATAAATGTGATTTTTCTCAATCCTGGGTGTTCTGTGATGTAATTCACCACTGTAATTGGTCCTTCTGGCCTGTTGTGGGGCAAAAAAAAAAAAAAAACAATAAAAAATATTATACCGGTCTATTTATAATAGGAGAAAAAATTCATAAACAATTCTTGTATACCCACAAACAGGCCATGCCTTAGTGGGATTTTTTGTTTACTATTTTTACTGTTTTACCTCTTATGTTTATTGTAAAAAAACTAAATTTTTTAAATAAACATAAAAAAATAAAAATAATCAAAAAACCTTTCAATATAGCCCGTTATACGATGTTCCGTTGTAAAAGTCATTCTAAACCTATTAAACTCAAGCCCTTCCATTCCATCTATCCCCTTCCCCTTTTTTTCAACTGTTTCTCAAACAGCATAAAATTTATTCATAATTTAATCAGTGCATGTTTGTCCTTATCAGTGCATGTGCTTATTAAAATGCATGTCTTGTTGGTTTTATATATTTGTGCAACAACTATGGTGTACAACTACGCTCTCGCGGCCCTAGATAACACTTTTATTTTATTTTATTTATTAATACATACGCCGAATAGGCATTTTTGAGGACATATGTATTCATAGAAAATTATTGTAAAAGAAAGTATAATGGTTTATAGTAGACTTGGTGGGAGTGTAAGCGGGAGAGAGGTGTTTATAACTGAATTTGATTCAGTGATCGTATTAAAGAAGACAACTTGTCATCAAAGAAATCAAGACTGGTTTGTTTGTTGGCAGACCTAAGAATTCTTGACATAAGGGAAAAAAAACCATAGTTAATTCTATGGTTATCGGTATGAAAGAGTTAGTTTTGTCTCAGGTTTCAAGTTGGGATATTTAATTTTATTGGGCTCAGTAGTTCAGGCGCATCAAAAAGTGAGTTAATAATTTTAAAAAGGATAAGAAGGTCGGATTTATTTTGACGGTCTTGAAGAAAATATATATTTAAGGTAGTTTCTAACTCATTATACGTATATTGGTACCTGGATAAGCCCAACCTCCATCATCTTTCTTAAAAATCGATTTCAATCAAAAATCAAATCAAAATCAAAAATCGATCGGTCTCTTGTATTTTGTATGTAAATACACGCGATCAATCGATTTTTAATTTTTACTTTGATTTTTGGTGATTTTGATTTGATAAAAGTATTTTCTACGGCCGCGATAGCGTTTGGAATCCCCAGGCAAACATATTTACGTTCATCGTGTAAATAATAAGGCCAATTATTAATGGATTTATGTAAATTTATATAATGGAACTCAGTCTTATTGTTAAATCAAGATCCGAATAATTTAGTACACGGAAAAAACCACTTTCATAACACCAGCAATAAAAGTAAATTAAAAATTTCACCGACGAAACAATCATATGCATGACAGTCAAAATACATCAAAATGCATATGCATGACAGTCAAAATACATCAAAATGCATATGCATGACAGTCAAAATACATCAAAATGCATATGCATGACAGTCAAAATACATCAAAATGCATATGCATGACAGTCAAAATACATCAAAATGCATATGCATGACAGTCAAAATACATCAAAATGCATATGCATGACAGTCAAAATACATCAAAATGCATATGCATGACAGTCAAAATACATCAAAATGCATATGCATGACAGTCAAAATACATCAAAATGCATATGCATGGCAGTCAAAATTTATAATAAGTATTAAAATTTTTTCAAGAGTGTTAAAAGTGTTTATAATAAATAAATTAATCTAAAATATAAATAAATATTTGGAAGATGCAACTGAATGAAAGAAAATGTATAAAATGTTAATAACGGAAGCAACAGATACCGCATTTTTTTGAAAATTGTTTTTTTAAACTTTTTTTCATTACTGTATTTTTTGTTTGTTTTTTGGTCAGACAGTGAGAAATTGCTAGTAATAATAATAAGTCCGCTATTTAACCTTTGTTTTATTTTAAAATAAATACTGATTAATTTTTGTATTTATAACATTGTAAATATTATGATTAATAAAGATTTTTATAATTTTCATAATTATTGATTCAATGTTTCAAAAGTGTGTGCGATTTCATCACTACGTCCAATACTATTGATATCTGTTCTTTCTGCAGATTTTGTGTTTTATTTTGCAGGAAATATACGGCCGTTTTCATTCTCAAGAGCTTAATTTCAATAAGAACTACGAATAATTGAACTTATAAACCCAATCGATTTTACACCTAATAATTCCACAATTCAATCAATTTCAAGCGCAAAGCATCTCGAGGATCGGTTTCAATACGGGGAGGAATTATTATTCTTCTTTTCTGTCAAGACGTAATTATTTCCAGAATTAATCGAAATCGCGTGTTATTATAAGAAGATCCTATCTCCGATAAGATTCCCTTAACAACAGGATTGAGATGAAGGGCGGTATTGGTAGGCTATCGCGGGCTTTTAACATCCCCTAAGCGATAAGGGGTGTGAAAAAAGTTTATCTTAATCTCTCTGCGAAACACGATATAAATTTCCATTACATGAAAAACATTGATAATTCGATATTTCTCTCTAATCAAAAATTTATAAAACAACAGAAATTCAGCCGATTTAAGAACGGCAAAGATTCATGTTAATTGCATAATCTCTTATATTTTTTCCAGTATTGTAAAAACGATTTATGAAAAATGTGATGTCATTCGTATTTAGAATTTTTTTCAAAACGTAGGGTATTTTACCAAATACTGAAAACAACTGCTAGTGTATTAAATTTGAACTCTTGTTTTCTCCACAATGTTTTGAGCGTGTCCAAATATTTTTAGATAGGTTGAATTTCCACCCAAGGGTGTTATTTAGATCTAAATTTAATGATTTTGAAACATAGGCAGATTAGTATTATTACACAGTGTATAAAATGGACACTTGAACGATGACAGGCCACAAGCCCTGTAAATGCTTAGACTTCCATATTCCCTTTTTTAAAATGTTTACTTTCTCTGTTGCAGCAAATTTAGGTTTTGTTGTCTATTTGATTAAATATTAGACCAATTAACGTTTTTACCTTCTAATGGGCATCTTCCGACGGAACATAACTTGTAAGAAAATTTAAACACAATCCCCGAATTAAAGTGCAGTTTCACAAATAATAAAATCAAAAACTAATGTTTTAACAAAAACATTGAAGGAAATAAACATTTCTCACTAACCGAGTTTAGCAACTGGTATTCTCGGGGAACTGCATTTTAATCATATAATAATAATACGTTTACGATTTTATTCCACTTTTATTTACAATTTATACCAGTGACCGGGTCTCGTCGTAACCGACATCGTCAGATTGGTAAAATAATATTTAACGATCAGGTAACGCACGTTCATTCCCCATTATTGTATTCATTGAAATAAAAACAATGACATCATTGGATACGAATTAACAGCCAGGAATTTGCTTTCAGAGAATCATTAAATTACCTCTACCCCCGGGACATGGCTTTTGAAGGAACTACTAACCAGCCTGCGACCCCTGTTATAGTTATCATAAAATTTAAATGAATATAATACAAACACATTTTTAAAAATTACGTATTTTACATCTGTTTTTATTATATACATTCAAACAATACTTAAAATTATTACTGAATGCTTTAATTATTTCAATTTAAACTTGTTTTTTCCTATAATTATTTAAAAAAAACTTATTTTCAACCCCTGCTTGCACTTGTGTAAGACAAAAAAATGTTTAGCCTCCCTCCAGTCAGAAACCCGGTCGCTGGTAATAATCATAAAAAAACGTGAAGAAAAAATATACGTATTTTTCTCAGAGTAATAATGCGTGAACCTATAGAGAAGCCCTATTACTATGTTTCAAAGAACGCAGGCGATGTTGGTTTGTTGGTTAGAAACCAATTGAAGGCCTTTTTTTTGACAACATAAACATAACGGTTCGACCGAATGCTTTTGTCGATGTGCTTGGCTTTGTTTGTAAATAACTTGGCTGACTGATTGATGACTTTAAATGCTCTTCTTAATACTTGGCAATCGCGATGGGAATCTTCCTCTTCAGGGAGGGTTACCTTTCTTTTTTTTCCTTCAATCCGTGAGCGCTTAGAATCTTCTTGGGTTATCCCGATCACTCGACTACGCAGTTTTTATCAGGTCATGGTAAATTTAATCAAAAATTATTTGTTTTTAATATTGTTGACTCCCCTTCGTGCTGCTGCGGATACCCTAACCAATCTTCTGAACACATCCTGTGGTCTTGTCCCTTTCCCCTTCTCTATGTTTAACGAATGGAACTTCTCGCTACTATCCGTGGCCCTGTTATAGGTCCTGTTGGATTTACAGATCTGGTGGCTTCTAAAAAGAATTTCAAGGCTTTTAAAAAGTTTTGTAATCATTTCGGCGAATTGATCATGTCCAATCAATTTAATCCCAGTCAGTGAAGAATTCACTTCCCTCTCTTCTCAATCCAATAAAGTACATATTATGTACTTCTGGATTACTTTCTTTCAGCACAAAGATGCTAAGGCTACCAGATTTCAGAGAGCTCCTTCGGGCAGCTTTTCTCGTTTGACAACGAGCAAATTTTCCGTGTATGTGGGCACCGCCAAGGAGACTTATGTCCTCAGATGCGGTGTGCGGTATGTGGTGGGTAAGCTGTAAATAACTTGGCTATTTACGTTATAATAAATAAAAATCGACTATGGTGAATTGCAGTATGTTTGGTTGCAGCAGTAGGACCGTCAAAGCTGTTGAAGGAGACAGATTTCATAGGTAATTGATTTAGAATATTTTCCCATGATTTACATTGATTTTTGGCATTTATTTTCCCGACGCGTTTATTATGTTTCTTAAAAACTTTCCCTATATCAACATATTTACTTCAGATACTATTTTTCCTCAATTTAGGAGATAAATTTGTGATTTAAAGTATGTTTACTGTTGATAATGACAGTTGATTACGGGCAATATGTCGGGGCCGCACTAGGCATCCATATAAAGTTTGAGTTTTTATCGAGTAGAGGTAGATTCAAATTTTACTCGAAAATAGCAATTTTAACCTTGAAATCGCATCTTAAATAATGTGTCCGAATTTCAGGCTGCTACGACTCGCCGTTTCGGAGATGTGACGGACAACCAAACAAACTCATCACAGGACTTCGGTTCCATGGAGTTGGGGTTTATGTTTCAATAAATGTAACATAAGTATATTCTGAATAAAATGAATTAATAAATAAAAAAAATAAACAAATATGTAATGAAAATAAATATATGCGAATTGTGGTAAAATAAATTGGAATAACCCTGCAATAATAAATACACAGGTACATATTAAAAAAATATTTACAACGCAAATGAATATCCATTTGGCAATTCTCGACCTGATTACGGCCCATTGTTTTGCTGTGAACTGTAGCTAACTTAATACCCAACAGTCATGGAATGGTTTTCCTACGTTTGGGCTCCTCTATAGCTTGGCGCTTTATTACTCAGAGGTATTTTTACTATAATATTTAAGATTTCACTAACTTTTTAAAATTTTGGATAACGTTCGTATTTTCTTTTCAAAATCATTTTGAGTGTGATTTGATTAATCAACTTTTACTTAATCTAACATACGTGATTCTAATGTTGCGCAAAACAAAATTACTGAATTTCTCCAAGATGATTTAATGACTGAAGTGTGTAAATTGATATCGCATAAAGTTTTATTGAAAAATGAGTAACCGCCAGCCCTGACCCCCTTACCACCGTTTAACCCCTCCCTCACAGCAACCCCCGTATCGGGTTACGGTTAGAGGTAATATTCATAACTCTCCAACTCCTTCCTAAGAACTAGAATCTTTCATTTTTTTTCATCAACTCAGAACTGGTAATATTTTTATGGGAAATATTGAAGGGAATATATACGAGTACATTACTTTTTTAGAAAATGTACTATGTATATAGGGTCAAAGCACCAGTAAATAACTACCCCCCAGTAAATGACAATTGGTTAATAAAACACAAGATAAAAAGAATTGCCACATGTGTCCAGTCAAAAAACTTTGAACACTAGAAACTATGACAAAAGTAGGCGGACACATCTTTTGGTAAGAAACAAATCTATCAGTTTTGAACTGTGAGTTGTCAAAAGGTAATAGTGCGTCTTCCCGTTATTGTTCTGAGATTGATAGTGTTTTTATAAGGAAAGGTCTGGTAAGTGTTTTATTTGATGCTATTTCTTGTGCAATTATTTGAATGTATCCATATTCTAATGTGTTAGGGTGTTCTATAATGTTTTGATGTGGCTAAATCTGAGTATTATGTTTACTGGGGTATTAGTGGTCATTCACTGGTGATTCTGCTATTTTTTTAGAGTAATATTAATTATAATTATAATACTCATATTTTAATAAAAAAGTAAAAGTACTTAAAAAAATTCATGTGTTTTTTATTGTTTTATTTTATTTTGTACGCTTAAACGTTTTCAAATACTGTCCAATAACTTATTTTTCGACAAACTTCACATTCCATACAAAATGACTGATAATGGGTATGCATTGTTTCGCTTATACAAGTATCTTATGCCAATTATTTCATTTTTAATAAAACATTAATATTTTAGTGAGTTTTAATTTTCTCATTTTTTTCAGTTTTAGGAGACGCAATAGGCTAGCGATGTACAGAAAAATGTATTTCGTTAGTTGACGTACCAACAATACCTCGAGCGACGCGACGTCCGTCCGGCTCCAACGTTTATTTTAAACTATTTTTGAAAATAGTATGTTTGTGTTCAACAGTAAATAATTATTCACTCGGTTCATTCCATACAAATTTATATGCAAATCGCTCATGCCAAAATCAATGAACATTTATGTATTTCTTTTCACAATAAATTTTAATTTATTATTATTAAAAGCGTCAAGTACAAAAGTAAATGCGCTTTGGCGGGCTTATTGCTAAAAACAATATCTTCCAGACAAACAAAAACCAGACTGATCCGAAGAAAAAATTGACAAAATTTGTATTTTAATTACAACAGCTTTTTTAGTGAGCCGATAGAGCTTGCACATATAAACTTAATTTTTAAAATGCTTAAGTTACACACAATATGTGATGAAAAATTTTAGATTAGAGTGCAAGTCAGAATTCAATCATCAATTGAACGATTCGCTTGCTGAATACGGCGTCTGCAGGTAATATAGACCTATTTTATTATACATTGCAACAGTTTGTTCGTGAAGGATCGATTAATAAGCTTTTAATTGAAGATTGATCGCGTTTATCCGAAAATGCATGCTCAAATCAGGTTGTGGTCCTGTGGCTAGTGTCTCGGACTCACGGACCAAAGGTCTGTGGTTCGAATCCAACTCTACCCCAACTTGATTCCATTTTCTAATAGTGAGTTATTTACAACTCGTTGAAAATTGCCCTCAAAATGAAATATTTGGGTAAATCATAAGAACGCAGATATTTCTTTTAAAAAATAAATAAAAAAAGATTTAAAAAAAAAAAACCGCGATCCTCCATTTGCAAAACCAATCGCCACCGGCTAGGCTACAAGGCAAGAGCATGACAGGAATCACAAGTCTCGAAGTTTACTACATAAAATACAGAATATAAGAGACCCAAATATTTTGAACGAAAACTTTTTTTTTCAGCATGCAAGTTTATTATCCTACAATTTATAAATTCATTTATTTCATTTTTGTTTACTTCCTGATTCTAGAATCACTTAAAACGCTTATTGTATTAATTTTGGTTGAAATATTTTATGTTGCCAATTGAATAAATTTATAATGCTAATTGAGTTATTCAAATTAAAAATATTCTACAACTGTTGATTTGACGGAAATCTTGCAAATAAGAAGTATGGCGAAGAGTGGACTTTGTCATCATGAAAATGATAGTCTTAGCCGGTTTTCAATAGTCTGGGGTGTTCTATTTGAAGTTCTGGTCATTTTTGATTGGGTTTGTCATAAGATTTAGTGATGAGGGCTTCCATTCTCAGCCATGACCTCATCGACAGAAAGTTCTCGAAAGACACCCACGTGACAGTTTCATGATTCGTTTGATGGGCTATGTATAGCGTGTGAGCTCGCCAATATATGACAGTAAAAATTTTATTGTCTTTGAATTTCCTAGAGATTTAACCATCGAAAACAAAAGAAGATTGCAAATCAAATCAACAGACAATGGAAATTTGATGTGTATTATTTTAATAGATTGTTTATAACAGAAGAATACATAGAGAAATATGCATTTTTATTTTTTGTAATAAAAACAGTCTAGTAAATTCGAAAAATAAAAATACGCTTTATATTAACAATATTAATTAAAATGCAAAAATAACATTGAATACTTGAAAAATAAATATTATTGAGTGTTACAAACATAATTTAAAAAACGGATAGCGATTAAAAGTAAAAACTATTTTTAGTTTAATTCTTATAGCGATAAATACATAAACATTATAAAACAGGAATTATACAAATACAAAAATAATATTGTAACTAGGCGGCTACCTACACGGTTAAATTTCGAAACACCACGCAATTTCTTATCTCGGCTACGCTATGTAAAATGAAAAAAAATATTTAAATTAATAATTTCATCACGTCATGAAGTCGCCCCTGGGTAGCGCCTGCTAACGTCAATCAACAAAAACATCCTCGTTTTAATTACAATATTTCGGCTACGCCATGAATCTCTTTTTTTTAAAATAATTTCTCATGTCACAAAGTCGCCCCTGGGTAGCGCCTGCTAACGTCAATCAACAAAAACATCCTCGTTTTAATTACAATATTTCGGCTACGCCATGAATCTCCTTTTTTAAATAATTTCTCACGTCACAAAGTCGCCCCTGGGTAGCGCCTGCTAACGTCAATCAACAAAACATCCTCGTTTTTATAACAGTATTTCGGCTACGCCATGACTTTCTTATAAAAAATGTCAAAACGTCACAAAGCCACTCTCTGAGTGTCGCTACTGACATCATTTACAAAAACATAATTATTTGTGCTTTTTTCAGGTACGCAACATTTTTTTTTAAATACACCTACCTAACCGATAAAATACTATTAGTAATTAAACCAAGGTGTGCTTTAAAGTTCCGTATGGTCAAATAATATTATTTATTATTAGAATATTGACATGTAGTTCAAGCATTGCTGCATTCACGTTGCTTTACTTCTGAGAGCTCAACTGGTATGTTTTTCTATGGTTATGTTTAATGTCATCTGTCATCTATTGGCGAGCTCACAGGCTATACTTACGCCCGTTTAATTGTTCATTCGACAAAGTCCATTAGTTGCCCTTTTTTATACTATGTGCAATTATACATTTATGGATTAGATTGTAATCTTAATTCCTGAACTATTATATCTGAATCAATCTGATTATCGAAAACGTAGCGCTGGCTGTGTGATATTTTCATATAAAAAATAGGTTATTAAATAAATATAAATAGTTTGTTTTAATATACAAAAAAGGTAATTTAGAATTTCGACCAAAGATTAATGGGATATCTAGAGATACTGGATCTGAATGAATAAAAATATTTCAAAGCACTTACACTCAAAGTAGCCCCTTTTTTAATCACACCCGCTTGGATCACATTATGTCAAAGAAGAAAGCTTAGAAAAAAACCGCATTGGTAGATGCGTTCGCCACAGACAAAATCACAAAGATTGGTTGTAATATTATCTGTGGCGATAAGTAAATATAACCCGTTACAACATATCAGCAATTACGCAGTTTTCTGATCATTTCAACCTTATTTTTACAATCTACATTATGTAATGGGTTAAACCCGGTTTCAAAACCAGGTTGCGGTCTCGTGGCCACTCTACCGCAATTTGATTCCCATGTTCTAATAGTGAGTTATTAACAACTCGTTCAAAATGCCCCCCAAAATTCAAGTTTTTAGATAATTTATAAGAACGCAAAATAATATTTTTTACATAAAAAAATAAACAACCCATAAAGTAATTAAGACTACATTTATTGCCAAATAAATATATTACGAACCCGAGGCTTCACACAAATTAGCCAAAGTAGACAAAAACTGACAAACGAAAAACTTCCGCAAGTTTCTGATAAAGATTAAATTTTGTGAAACGGAAAAATTGAATTATTTTATGGGAATCTATGGCGTGGGCGTTTGTAAGGAAGGGAAAATATAAACAAATATGTATGAAGGTTAATATCATAGACGCCCACCCCTTTTCAATTTTCTAAAGGTCGCTATACTAACGCAGCGGACCGAACAAGGTGAAGTTAAAACACTTGAGTGGGACTTATTTCAGGAAACTTTGATAGTAAATAATTTTATTCACTAATATTTTGAATTTCTAAGTTCAGGCGGCGGGAGAAGAATATTTCTCTGGGTGTAAAACGGAACAAGATCCCTGTACTAGTGTTTTTGGCTCAAATAAACAAACAAACTTTTACGATAGTTGTTGCACAAAAATATAAAACCAACACGACATGCATTTTAATAGGCACTTGCACTGATTAGGACAAACATGAACTGATTAAATTATGAAAATATTATCTTGTTTGAGAATTAATTAAAAAAGTAGAGGGGATGGAGAGAGGGGATAAGCTTAATAGGTTTTATAGGGAGACCATTACAGTGGAACATCGTATAAAGGACTATATTGGAAGTTTGTTTGTTTATTGATCAAAGGAACAATATTTTTTAAAGCTTTCCTAATGTGAAATATTTCCATATTATTTACTTTCAACCCTTTATTATTTGTATATAAGATTTTGACTCCAGTATTTTTATTAAAGTCATGATTTAAATTGATTAGGTGATTTGCGAATTCAGAGAAACTATTTTTGTGAAGACACCTCATATGTTCTTTAACACGAATATCAAAATTTCTTAATGTTAATCCAATGTAAACTGAAGGACAAGAATTGCATTTTAATTTGTAAACACCTGAATTATTTAATAAACTATAGCAATAATTTACCAATATTGTTATTTGTATAAAAAGCAGGTTTGATATTATTTGGTAAAAATTTAGATATATTTGTGGAAATAGTATTTACATAAAGAATTCTTCACCATTTATTATTATTCTTATAATTACTGTTGACAGGATTTTTTTTTTGTTGTGGTTTTGTGGTTTTGGTTTTGCATGTTGGTTTGCATGTTGGTTTAATTGGTGTCCTGACGAAGAGACGGGTACGTCTCGAAACCGGTAGACATAGAAAAGTCGGTAAGTGGTTATATACAAATATTTAATAACATTTAGTTAAATGTTTGACCACAAAGTGAATGTTTTAAATATTAATAATAATACTCGGCAATAGTTATTCCCACGTATCTGATATATTTAGTGTAGGGTATTGTTCCTATAGAACAAACCTTTTGAATTTTTTCAAAGATGGTGAATGGTAATTATATTTATTTATTCATGCATTTCATAATATATATACAGTTTTTTGTTCACTTTGCCTAGCTGTGTGAAACAGTACTTATGGTTTTCTTGTTGTTTTACTGTAGAATGTTTTATTATTTAAACTTTCTACTGAATATGCTGTTTAATTTTATGGTTAATTTTTTAAATATAAATCTTGTTTAATTTTTGGTTTAATTTTATTTTTATATAAATCTTGGGTATAAGGAAATTCATGTTTTAAAAATATATATATATATATATATATTAAGCCAGATATGTTAATATTATAAATGTTTGTAAGAGTCAGATTTGCCGTTTATGTTTATAAAATAAAATAAAATAAAATAAAATAAAATAAAATAAAATAAAATAAAATAAAATAAAATAAAATAAAATAAAATAAAATAAAATAAAATAAAATAAAATAAAATAAAATAAAATAAAATAAAATAAAATAAAATAAAATAAAATAAAATAAAATAAAATAAAATAAAATAAAATAAAATAAAATAAAATAAAATAAAATAAAATAAAATAAAATAAAATAAAATAAAATAAAATAAAATAAACAATTTTTTTATTGAACGCCACGCCACTCTGTCTTTGTTTACATCCCTCGCTTATTCCTCTTCTTGACATGTCCATCTTCAAGTATTTGATGGACTTGATTGTGCCATGTCCGTCTCGGTCTTCTTCGTATTCTGCATCCACCAACATTCGCATCGTAGATCCGTATAGCCGTTCTTCGCTGTTCATTCGCTTCACTTGTCCAAACCAACGCAGCACCCCTTTCTTGATTCTGTCGGTAATGTTTGTCTCAGCCTTACATAGTTCACGGATCTCGACATTTGTGCACCTATCATACATCGCTTTAACACTCATTCGCCTGGCTACATTCCGGTAGAAATCCTGAACAAGGATTTCGGTAACAGGCAAAGGGGCTCAATTAAACGTAGTTATGCAGAAAGCAGCCATTCCACAATATATAAAAAATGATATATTGGTGCAATCGGGTGCAGTAAGGCCAATTCTATGTTCTGCTAAAAACAGCCAAACTGCTTTCATACAAAAAAATGTAAAAGTCACTTCAATAGTGTCGATCACAAAAACGGCAATTCGAAATATACTTTAAAAATTATTAAAACTGGTCAAATATATTATTAGATTCTTGTTGGTTATATTTTTAAAAAACTAATGTATTCCGTGTTTAAAAACATGGCATTCTTTTGTGTAGATTTGATTATTCACTATCATCAAAAAAGTACTATTATCTCAGTTTTACTTTTCTATGGCTGGCTGCTTTCTGCATAACTACGTTCAATCGCAGTGGTGAACTACAGCACAGAACACCCAGGCATGAGAAAATCACATTATTATTTTGTTTTCTCGCCGGGAATCGAACCCGTGTGACTCTTCCGTGTGTGAGTCAAGCGTCTTGACCACTGCACCACAGAGATCGCCACTTTCTTACTCTATAAAACATATCTCAATTATCATTTCAATGACGTTTTTCTGTTATTTTATATTGATTGCAATGATATTATTATTTTGTACATTTTATTATGTATGTAACTAAATTTGCAAAATGTATATATTAATATGTCGGCCTCGTGGTGGATCCGCCGACGAAAGGATTTTTAAGTCTGAGTAAACAAAAAACTTTTTCTTTTATATTTTTTATTATTTTAATAGTTTATTACTTTTACGTGTGGAGTGATGCGGAGTGGCTATTTCAATGTACGCTATTTTTCTTCTTTTTTTGACATTGTATTTAGTAATGTATAGTAAACTATAATTGGCCTATAATTTTGGTTTATTTGTAAATATTTTTTTTTGTTGTAATGGCTGTTGTTTTTTTTAATAAATAAATTAATTCATAAATATGTAAACGAGTGTAATTTCAAATAAATAAATAAATCAATAAATGGTACCACCAATGAACAAACAAAATGCTTCTGATTTAGAATGCTAGCGAAATGTTTCTCATAACATCATATTTGCTTATTTTGACATACAATCACATGTGTTGTAATTTCTGAATGCATTTTGTCACTCCCTGCAACAGCAAAATTACTTTTGGAATAAGCCTCCTATTTTCCCTCCCCATTTATAAGGCTTTTAGCAAATTACTTGGACAGGGTTACCAAATTTCTGGTCACCCAATTAAACCGGGAAACAGCAAAAAATACGGATTTTTTATTAACTTCTATAAAGAAAGACAATATTTAAATTTGTGAACTGGATTGTAGTCCTGTGGTAGTGTTGTAGACTCGCGGATTGATCAGTACCTTCGAAGGTTCGAGGTTCAAATCTCACTCTCTCGATTCTCTTACCATCGTTATTCTAATACTATAATAAGGATGGTATTCCCATCGTTATTCTACCTTTATGACTAGACGTAACTTTATACCAGGTTCATAATTAAGGCCCATTGGGTCTTACTCATAAACTTGTTATAAAGTTACGCTTAGGCATAGTGGTAGAATAAAGATCGAAATACCATCCTTATTATAGTAGTAGAATAACGATGGTATTTCCGTCCATATTCTACCACTACGCCTAGGCGTAACTTCATACCAGATTAATAAGTAAGTTATTTATACTATTCATGGCTTATATAACATATTTAGGTATATTAGTTTTGTGTGTCATTCTCCAAATCAAGACCATAATTTTTTATTGGATTTCTTTGGAATATTGGTGAGATGTAATGTAATGTAATGAGGTAGTTTAGATAGTTGAAAAAAAAACTTACATTAGTTGTAACTAACGTTATACCCAATGTGTACAAAAATAACATGTAATAAAAGAGGTAAAAACAAAATTACAACAAACAAGACAAGCGCCGTGGCGCAGTTAGTAAGACAGCCAACTGTGAAACTGGCGTCGCGGATTCGATTCCCGCCAGTTGCAAGAACAACATCCAAGAAAGATTTTGTTTCTCAATTGTTCTGGGTATTGTGGTGTATTTTTCATTACCTCCTTCCAAATCTCCTCTATCCCAACTGCTGACGAGCCTCTAAATAGAGGCTTAGCGGGTTATTCCTTTTAAAAAAATATGTAATAATCACCGAAACGAAAAATTGAATTATGAAACATCTATTCGTGAAGTAAATGATAGAATTTTCGAAAGTAATTGACAACATCATAACCACAAAAAAAAAGTAGATTTAAGAAAACTAACTAATAATGGTATACAACGACCCTTGTGTGAACTTCATCATGATCAATCAGATAAAGAACGAGAAATACAAAAAAATTAGGAAACGTAATTCCTCTGAATTTAAAAACTTGTAATATAGTAACTGATATTATTTTCGTACATATTGAGTAAAATAGAAGTTTTTTTTACAACTATCTAAATTACTACATTACATTACAATTTAAAGTTTATTTTTACAGTCACAAAAAAATGATTTTCGGTGGGAACCAGAAAATAAATATTGTAGTTCAATGCCGGGTTGTGGTCCAGTGACAGCATCGCAGACTCGCAAATTTAATATTTTTTGCGCGACGCGACTTTTAAGTCCATTTCTAAAAGCCCGCTTTCTTATAACTTTATTCCCATTTTTCTAGCACTGTTATTTATAACATTTAGAAAATGGCCTTTAAATCGGAATATTTTAGTAAATAGTAAAAACAAATGTTACTAAAAAAATACTCTTTTTAGTTGAAAGACTCTAAATGTTGGTAACCCTAGCTTTTAAATGAGTGCAACCTTATGTAAGAGTATAGAGAAACACCAGACAATATATTATCCCTGTGAAAAGGACCCATGTTACGATCTCCTTTAAAAAAAGAGGTTGAAGTTAATTGCTTATTTTTCTTTTATTTTTTATGTTTTTGAATAATAAAATATACAATAATGTCAGAGACAAAAAAAATGTTAAAACTATATCTTATTTTGCTGATTTGGTTGATTTTGCTCTAGTGAGGTGCCACGACTCGCAACCGTAGAGAAGAATAGAAGAAATGTCTACAGAGAAGAATAGAGAAATGAAAAAAAGAAGAGATGTCTGTTTATCCCGGAATCTCAATGTATAAACGGAAAGTTATTAAAGAAATCACTTGTACTGGTTTAAACGGAATTTAGCCATACAAAGGTGGTTCAAATCCTATGTTATTTTATAAAAGTAGAGAGGTTAAAGATAATTAAATATAGTAACACATAATTTTATTACTAGATACCAGTCTCGAAGATGAAGAGAAATCGATAAAACCGGTCCTTGTTATTTCCAAATTTGTGGATGTAAAACCTTTTTATCGTCTTTTATTTATAAAATAAATACAACTAACATTCACCAAGATTTTCCACTTACAAACACGAATAAATATTTGTACCTTAAAGGTCACGGGAGTCGCATTTAATGCAGTGTTCAGGAAACAAGATTGATTGTGACGATCTCAAAAACATCTTAACTTTTGAACCAAATGAGATAATTTCAATCTATAAATAACTTTCAACGTAGGTATAAAAAATATTTTTGATAATTAAATATCATATCTGGGAGTACTGGTGTTTTTTTTGCATTAAAACAAAATAAACTTAAAAAATATTTTTTTGGATGAAAGCGGACTTTGGTGTTATATTCACGTATAAAATAGCTTATTGCGATAATCGACTTAGGAGATTAAGTCGACTCCCGTGTTTTATCCTTTAATATAAATGTAAAGTTATTTTTTCCTATGGATAATAAAATCTCGAAATGGCAGTGATTTGATTAATAAAACTGTTTTGACCATCTTCAATCTTCTCAAATCACCTCAGCATCCAAGACAAACAGATTACTCGTCTGTTGTCTGCCATTTATAAAGCCATGTATGTGCGGTGTTCCCTTACTGCTCTGGTAAAGAGCCGGATTGGGCAGCATTTTTCTTCCGTATTTGTTATTTTTAACTCTTGTGTGGCTGTGATGTCACACTAGTCGACATAGGACACAAGACTTGATATATCTCTCTTATTTTTTAAAACCATGAATTCGTATTTTTTGCAATCTTCAAATTGACATTTTCACACCCGATTTAGAAAGTAAAATTTGTATAACTATGCTAAATGTTCATACACAAAATATTTATCCTTGCTACGCGAAGAATGAATGTCCGCTAATTCAGCAACATATTTATACCGATACCTTATACAAGAGAGAGCACGAAGATAAAAGTCATAACAAAAAAAACAGAGACGCTGTTCTGCGGCGGGTGTTATCTAAAACAGATTCAGTCTTCAGTCGGTTGATGACAGTGATGGGGGACGCACGCGCGTAATATGAGCAGCGTTTTTGTGATTTTCAATTTATTTTGCTATAACAGGGCTAAATTATATGTTTATTCGCATAAATCATCGAAAATTAATTTTTAAACAGTGTTTCTCCATGTTTTTCATTCAAATGACTGAACTTAAGAATATTCCGTTTTTTGCTTGTGGTAACACAATGTTACATCACCGCGCGCAAAGGGATTATTTACCACAGTCTTTTATGAGTTATGGCCGTACCCTGGTAAAAGCTCAGAACAATACTGCCCTGCTAAGGCAAGGCTTAAATTCGTATCTGCTAAATTACGAGTACCACAAGATATTACTGTTGCTTTGCCAATCTATATTTTTTTCAAGAGATCTCATTTTTGAGAAGCAGAAACGACTTGTTGGTTTAATAAATATGCGAGGCTGTCTAATACTTATTACTAAAAAAAAACGCAAAACATTTGTTTTTCGTTACGACTTTCAGGCTTGCAGGGCAGAATACTGCACTACCGTACACTCACGTAGACTGGACCGCTGTGCGCGTGCAAACCACGAGCCCACTGCGTGATATCGCATGATTGGCCCATTCTACACCACGGCAAAAATCTACACGGCATGGTAAAATACAATACGGTAGATCGATATTTTTGAATTGTTTTACAATTATTTACTTATTTAATGCCTGGCTAACCCAATAACCAGTATATCATCAGACCGACCAATCTCCAGTCGACTTTATTATGCAGGATTTTTACCTGAGAGTACTCGTAAAATTTAAATACTGAATTTGATAAAATTATCATTAAAATCTCTTTTGCTGAGTTTTACTATATTATTTTAATCGGGATCTGGTCCCGTGGCTAGAATTGCGGACTAACGGATCAGAGGTCCAAGGTTCGAACCCCTACTTTATTTACATTTTCTAGTGGTGAGTTATTTACAACTCGTTGTAAATGTTCAGCAAAATTGAAATATTTGGGAGAATTATAAGAACGCTAGTATTTCTATTGAACAAGAAAAATGCTATGATTTTTGAATTTCTAAAATTACTCCGCGTGTGACGTCTCAAGTTCTTTTCTGCTTCTTATCTGTCAGTTCTGCCGATTGGTCCGATGGCTGTAAATAAACCGGAAATCTTCCACAACTCTCTTATCCCTATATTCCTCTTATCTTATAGGGATAAGAGAGTTGTGGAAGATTTCCAGTTGACTGGTAATATAATATTATTTATGGTTGTTCAGTATAAAACAGCGTTTGTCGATATTATACCTTTATTTACCATCTTTCCCTTGACCCACCCTTATGGTACCTACCTTACATCAAGATAGAAGATTTTAAACATTGAAAATTTGGATTTGGGACAAAACAAACAAAATTTTGACATTGCTTGAGAATTTTTGGAATCTTCACACGTTGTTGTGAAAGTTTTTATCATAAATCGTTAAATAACATCATTCATAGTGAACTTTCGTCCAGTGCACCAATATTGAAGAACATTCCCATCGCATCAAAGGTAAGTCCATTCCCGTGTTCCTTTCCTTTATTCAAATACTCCAACTTTTACAATATCGAATGATATTCGTTGTTACATTATACAGTACGCTTTTCGTTAACAATAGTTAGTTTTCATTTATTTAACTTTTGAACTATGAAATAGCCAGGTAATAATACCGAAATAGTTAAATAATGTATAATTAAGAAAAATACGCCTATTAAATAATACAGGGTGGGACCATCCATTTTAGCCCTACCTAGTTCGCTCCCGCCCCGGTGGTGGGGGCACCCGTAATGTGACTGTTTGCAGTATTAATATATCGATATCTACTGTGGCGCCAAATGTAGGGTGGACAAGAGTGGGAGGGGGTAGTGGAGTGGGTGCTCGTAGGAGGGGATAGAAGGTGAAAGAGGGGGGCGCAAAGGTATTAGTCTGAAGCGCATTTGGCAATACTACACCTGAGTTGACTAATATTCAGACATTATGGGCTACTATATTACAAGAAAGATGGAGAACATTTTAAAGAACGAAATATCTAAGTCCAGGCATATAAAGGACCTATGACCTGTCATTAACTTGTTTAAGTGGCCACTTTACACATTGTGTGACATTAACCATTATGCTTTCATTTCACCTAATTATTTTAATTATTTCTATATATATATTAAGATATTTCATTTTGTAATGTACATATATAGGAATAAATAAAATTGAAATGAATAAAAATGAAAATGCTTTTCTTTGAACATCCACATTTTTTCAATTCTTCCATCAGTTTATTTATTTTATTTTATTTTATTTTAATAACATAAACGGCATATCTGCCTTTTACAAAAAAAATAATATTAACATACTTGGCTAAATATATTTAAAAAAAAACCATAAATGACCCTTTACCCAAGATTTATAAAAAAAAAAAAATCTAAAAATTATGCAATATATTCAGTAGAAAGTTAAACAATTGAAGAATAAATGTAAAAATCATTAAATAATAAAATATTTTAAAGTAATATAACAAGAAAATCGTAAAATTCTTTTTTATACAGATTTGTCGAAGTTAAAGAGCTGAAACTTTTATTATTGTGGGTGAGATTCGTCTGACTGGATTATATTACCTACTAGGCAACGCCTAAATTTTTTTTCAATATTTTTGTTATTCTTCTTCGAACAGTTGGTTTAATCAATAATATTTTGGGTTTGTCCAGATGTTAGTAGACAAAAACAGGATTTTACCCCCTAAGGAGTTATTAAAAGTACATGTTGCAACAGAGATGGAGAACCTTCAAAAAACATATTTATGTATATAATATGTATTAATTTTCACGGTTTAAGAAGATGAAAAATACAGAATAAAAATATTTGTACTTTGGCGGACTTTTTGGTTAAAGCAATATTTTCCAGCCTACAATAAAACACATTAGTCAAAAGAAGAATAATTACTCATAATTTGTACTCAATAAATAATATAAATACGCAAAATTAATATCAAATAACGGCTGTTTTTTAGTGGGAAGATATAACTGGCACACATAAACTTAAAAAATTATAACTTATCATGTTATACTCATTAAATGATGAGGAATATAGACTCTGGTAATGATTTTGGATAGACACAGAAAGAGGATTTAGGAAAGAGAAGATCTTCGGACCAACGCTCAACCTAATCTATACCTACCTACCCGTCCTTCCCATTTCCTAGCGCACTCCATGTAACAATAATTTTACGTGTGTGTGCCGGAAAAATCGTTATTTTAACAGTACGCAAATAACATTCTACGAGTGAAGTGCTTTTCTTTCATCAAAATCTTCCGTCCATTTAGACCGCCAGCTCTATACAAACTGTGCCAGCGTATCACGACCACCAGCTTCACCACCCAGATTACAGCACTCATCACGCCACATCATCAGCAGGTTAGTGGAGTTGCGCAACCTTCCTTTCTAACAATACAGTCCACTTACTAAATTTTTCTCCTCCTAGGACGATGTATTCTTCACCAGAAGAAAAAAAAAACGTTAAGACAAAAAAATCAAAATGAAAGGAGGTTAGGTGTACACGTGTACATGTGTACAGTTATGTGTGTGAAATGGAACCAGAATCTTGAACGAGTGGTTTTTACTCGATGGTTACATAAAAATCTTTCCTAGATGGTTCTATGCTGCAATATTTCATTATTCTTGGACTGGCACCTGAAGCCTTAGACACATTACCCTCATAAAATAGATCATCGGGATATGCTGTATTTGATGTACTAATGCAGTGCCGTATGCAAGAAATTCCTTAAATATGTTCCGCGGGACCCTGGGATTCCCTTTGCCATAAATTCCTTAAAGATGTTCCGCGGGACCCTGGGTTTCCCTATGCCATAAATTCCTGAAAGATGTTCGGCGGGACCCTAGGGTTCCGTGGAAGGGTCTCAGGGGTTTCGAGAGTTAGGGTGTATTATCGTAGAAAACAGGCAGTTGACGCCGCGACGCCGGCGTTTTTTTTGGTAAATAGATTCACCTTTGAAAAATGCCTCTTTCTGGTCTTTGTTTTCAAGTCGAATATTGCACTATGCAAACAAAAATGTGTCATGGGTCTTAATAATAACATTTTTGAAAATTTACTTTATATTGTCGAAATAGGGTTCCGCCAAAAAAGTTAGATCAATTAGAGTTTCATTTTTAGCATTTTTAATTTATTGCCGAAAGAACTTAAATTTAACTCGCATTGTAACGAGAGCAAAATAAGAGAGTGGCTACTTGATCAAAAGTTTATACATGAATAGTAGCTTATGTGTAAATATTTTAATTTGTCATGTATTTTCTTGTATTTAAAAAATAAATTTATATGTTATTATTTGTATACACATGTATATTCTGATTAACTTTAAAAATAAAACACGAATATTAAGCGTTTACCACATCCTAATTAAAAAATGGACAAAACGCATTTGATTAAAAATAGTGTTTTACGGTTGGGTCGAGTGTGTCCCACCATAGCTATAATTGTGAATTTTTGACCCATGGATATACCGCACTTTGGAAATTATAAAGGAAAAATATGGTCATTATTTCCCACATCTGTTATAGTGTAGAACAGCGGTATCCAACCTTCATGTTACAAAGCCTCCCTGGAAAAAAAAATGCGCCTTGTAAAAAATTCATTCACGTCGCCTCCACGTTTAATTGTTTTTTAAGATACAATAACATAGTCTAGAGATGGTCATTTCAGTTGTTTAAAAGAAGTGACAGTTAAAGTTATCATTCAACAAATTAAACTGTTTCTAAATAAAGGTTTAGAGCAGCGTGGGTAAAAAGTCTGGTACGTGCAACTGCCGGTACAGCTTTAAGAATTTAAGCAACAGTTTTAGATTTTTCCGTTTTCATGAGGGGGAAGCAGTAGCCATGGTTTTTTCTCACTTCTCTAAAAAAATATGAAAACTGTTTTTTTAAAACAGTTTTGTATATTCTGACCAATTTTTCGTTTTTCATAAAAGGAGGTAGCTATGATTTTGCCCACGCACTTTTAAACTGCTATTTTTAAAAACAGTTTCATTTGATAACCTAACTAATTTTTATATTGTAAACGAAATTTTGTGAAACTTTTAATAAATAATAAAATATCTGTTAAATATAGCAGCTTTAAATTTTTTTACCACCTCGAACTGGTAAAATATAATTTATTTGTATGGTGTGAAAATTGATGTTTAATTAAATGTTTTGGCGCCTTCTCGGGCAATAGTCCGCACCCTCCAGGTTGGAAACCGCTGATGTGGGGTAAGTTGAGGAATTACATATGACACATAGGATGGTGAGGCATTAATGACTACACTTTTCGTTCCATATTGGTGTTGTCTCAAAACGGGATAAAATAATTAATGATTGGGTGACATGGCATAAAGTAAGACAAATTATTTTACCATTTTCTGCTCAAATTTCCATACAAAATATACAATATTAACCAAGGACGAACATCGTACAAAAATACTAGGTATGTTGTGTCCGTTTTTATCCAAATTTAAAAACCACCAAACAAAATGGTAAACGTTGTAACCATAGAATTAAGAATAGTCCAGAAACCGCATACGCACATTAAATAGAAGGCAACTGAACTACTCATAGATGAGTAGGTTTACGCTTTGACCCATTAGTTTCTTTGTAAACGTCGCTCAGTACGCAACTCCTGATTTGAATTCAACTATGCCGTGTTGTGTTCTTTTAAGATGTAGAAATACTGCTAGGATCTTAAAGAAACAGGATGCAATCACATTTCATGTGTAGTTAGCAAATGAATGTGGATGTAACAAATGCATTACTTAAAATTGAATTATTTTTCCATCTGTCAGTTTGTCGAAGAAACAAAATGAACATTTCGTTAGTGTTGCCAGGGTAGTAAATTTGTTTACCCTACTTTGCTCATCTAATGAGAGATGAAAATTGGATCTCGGATTAAACAACTATATCGTGGACATTTGACTGACATTATCTTTAAAACATCAAATATTATCTAACATGATATAAAAATATCGGTTTAATGTAAAATGAAATTTGTTTTATATTTTAAGTTTAAAGTTCATTAATTCCATTACTCTTATTAAATGACCCTTTACTTATCTACTCTGTTGTGTCAATCCATATTTCCGCGTGCTCAATAAAATTTTAGAGAAATTAACAAATTGCTTTTTTTTAACCTTACGTTTGTGTTATAATTATATTTTTTTCCATCGTACAACATTACGCGGCGGCATCCCAAATGCGCGCGGCGAAAGTGAGGCATAGTGGGGGAATTATTGGACACAGTCCGATGTATTCAAATGATTCTACGCTCCTTCTGGACTATTCTTAATTCTATGGTTGTAACTATATAGATCTAGGCATTACTTTAGATACTAAATTCTCCTATCGTGAACGCATTTGTAATATTGTAAACGAATCTCTCAAACTTCTTGGTTTTATCAATAGAATGACGACGGACTTCAACAATACATTTTTTTTTTTATTCATACAAATACATGCATATTACAAAAATTATTATAATAACGTATCCCAAACTCTATAAGGCCAAGGGCCCTGTCTTTAGCTGGGATACAACATAATGGAAAGTGGAAGCACGTACATAATTAAATAATAACAAAAATAAAAATTTAATATTATCACATAAACATACGTATATTTCAATGGGCATCTGGACAACATGCTTAATAGTATATCTAAATCTATGCAATATCTCGCAGCAGTCTCCTACAGTGGTCTCTTTCCTTAAACAAAATCCAGACTTTACACTCTTTCTGAAATTGGCTTTCGTTTTGGAGAACTTAATATGTTCATCCAGGATATTGAACACTCTTGGGGCCACAAAAGATAAATCCCTCTGAGCAAACGTCGTACGTGTTTTTGGAATGAATTAATTTAACTTACAGGAAAACCTCGGATCTACTTTTGTAGCCGCATGACGAGAATGTATCATTAAAAAAAATTGTCTAATGTCCAGTACCTTCATAAATTTGAACAATTTTACCATCCAAACTCTTCACTGCTCACTAGTTTGACCCCATCTAGAACAACCTTCTCCAACTTGTTCTTCATTCTAAAGGACTCATATTGACCATATCGAGTCTGCCCAACACCGTTTTCTATGAAAAGTGGCATGCTTGCTTGGATTGCAAAGGGGTAATTATTCCTATTTTGAAATAGGGCAATCTCCTTACCTGTTTTCGTTGGAGTAACGTAGATCTGAGATGGACCTTATATGCATTTCCAAAATACTGAATGCTATATGTGATATTCCATCTCTGTTGCAATAAATTTATTTTCATTTTTCCAACCGTTTCACCAGAAGCCAAAATCTGCTATTTATCAAATCTTCTAAGAGCTTCTATTTTTGTTTTTATGCCCCAATGTCCAGAATATGTAGATTATTCAAATCGTCACTCAATTTAAAATTCTTTAAGATAGATCTTCCGGCTTTTCTTAGATCTCTTCTTCTCTAAAACAGTGAAGGATTAAGATAGATTGGCATGGGTTAGCTCGAAGTCTTATATGTTAGTCGTATTTTTTAATATATTGTAAACCATTATTTTATTGCCATTGTTTGTCTTTGTTTCATACTTTTATATTATTTTTGTTCAGTTTCTTGTACATATGTTTTTTAATTTAATTTAATTTTCTTTTATTCAGGAAACATACAGTACAGTTACAAAGTTTAATATTTTACACAATTAGACTTAATTCTAATGGACCAGTGAAGTTTCCATATTATGAAGCAATTATATGTAAGGTTAATTATGAAAGTATAAAAAAGAGAAGGAAAAAGAAAAACATAAATGAACGTTGTTTAAAAATTAAAATTTAAGTGAAAAAAAGATATTTTAAAGTTCGTAGTTTGTAGTGAGTATTTACAAATGGAAATAATATTAAAAATGAAGAAAATTTGTAAGAGTAATTAAAAATTGAGAATTGAAATAAAGAATGAAAAACATGCTCAGATGTAAAAATAAAATAAAATAGAAATAACATTTAAAAAAAAAATGTTATTACATGTTTCTTCATATAACCGTTGTAATTGGTTTAGGTCGTAAATACAATAAATAGATATAGATTATAGGTTCGAGCTTGCATTGATATTGGCGGCCTCCGTGGTGTAGTGGTCAAGACCCTTGACTCACACACGAAAGGTTCCGGGTTCGATTCCCGGTGAGAACACAAAAATTAAAATGTGTATTTTCTCAAGCCTGGGTGTTCTGTGATGTAATTCACCACTGTAATTGGGCCTTCTGGCCTGTTGTGGTGCAAAAATAAATAAAATAAAATAAAATAAAATAAAATAAAATAAAATAAAATAAAATAAAATAAAATAAAATAAAATAAAATAAAATAAAATAAAATAAAATAAAATAAAATAAATAAAATAAAATAAAATAAAATAAATAAAATAAAGATCCTCGTAGTAATAGTAGTAGTTAAGAAGCTTGACTCATGCACTGTCGGTTCCAGGTTCGATTTTTAGTTAGAAGTAAAAAAAAAAATGTTATTTTTCGGGTGTTCTCTGTAACATCTGGCCTGTTTTGGTGCAAAAAAACATTTGAAAGTTTTCGAGTCTTCATGGTTTTTTGAACATAAATGTTTTTCTGGCTTATAAATGCTGCAACTTTTACTTCTTTCCTACTTATACTTTTTAAACTAGAATTAATAAGTGAGGATATGAAAATATTAAAGGAATGAAAATAATAAAGAAAAAATAATTGCTAAAGTATGTTGATTAATTTGAAAGTAAATATTTTTAAAATTTCGTTAATTTAAATACATATTTTGCTTATTACTTTACAACTCTCTAAGACCTAGGTGGTAAAATCCAGTCCCTGTCTACAATCATTTAGACAAACTTAAAACCCTGTTGATAAATAAAATTGCCTCGATAATATTTCAAAAATACTGCCCACCAAATCCATAGAGTGCAATAATAATTGGTAAATTAAAATGATAAAAATTCTTGTTCTTCAACAGAACGTTTCTAAAATGAATTTTCAGGAGATGCAGTTTGTGAAATAAATTAAATCATCCCCGCCTTGTGAAAGATAAGTGCTCGTTAGAAGAAATATAATTGATTCACCGAGGTAAGGGAAGAATTGGGGTTAAACGGAGCTTACAGCAGGGCATGCAAAACTGTCGAAAAACGGTATTACCGGTAAATCATAAATAATATGAAATAATTCATTTATTGAAAATTTCCATTTTTATTCTGAACGATGGGGTTAGTAAAACGAACATTTTAGTATGTTTTGAGCAAAACAATTTTATTTTCATGACGTTTTAATTTTTTTTTAACGTTTTTCTTTATTTTTTCAGAACATTTTTCTTTATTTTAATACGATTTTAAAAATAAATGAACGAAAGAAAGATTTAAATAAGTTATATTATGGATACAATCCTCTTCGGATCACAAAATTAAAATTAAGAGGACTCTTATTTATTCAAGGTGGCGCAAAAGTTGCCACCCGATGTTCTCTGACTGTAATTTTTTTTGTTAATGAAAAATTTTGATTCTGCTTTTGGATTGAGTTAATTCATTTAGTAATTTCATTCACCTTAAGTATTTTTAATTAGGTCGAGAAAATTAATGATATCGGCCAAGAGGCCGCCGCCAGAATTGATGACCATACGGGCCCCATTTATGGCATTTTCCTTCACTCTTTCCAGAACTACCGGCGCTAGGTTCTCTCATTCTTGGCGGATATTAGTTGTAAGGGCTTTAAGAGTCTGAGGCTTATTAACATAGACTCTTGACTTCAAGAAACTCCACAAAAAAGTCAGGAACGGTTAAATCGTGTGATCTTGCCGGCCATTGAAAAATCCCTAAAACGAGAGATTAAGCGACCCGGAAATACACTCCTCAGAATATTGGTTGTGGCTCGTGCAGTATGCGTGGCACGTCGTCTGGTCGATACTCCGGGATTATCTGCGACATCTTCACCCACAGCCGGGGTATTCTCAGCAGAACGGCTGCTCCGGGGCCGGCCAGACCTGGCAGCATCTCATGTTGTCCCAAACACTTCTAGGCGAGCGGCTAAACGCCGTAGTGTATGCCCAGTTGGTGTTGGACTACCGGGAAATCTGCGCCTAAATTCTCGCTGCGCAAACACTACCGACGAACCATTCCGCAAAAAAATCAAAACAATTTTCTCGCGTTCCGCGTTTCACAAATGTCAAAGCAGAACTAATATTTGCCGCCATTTGCAAAAGTTATGGCATCTTTTGATAAGGTGATAACTTTTGCAAGTAATTAAAAAATAAACGGAAAACTAAAGTCACACCAAATACTTTAAATATTTTTTATACTTTAAGATGCGATTTATTTGTGCTTATTTGTTTGTAAAATCCGTCAATTGAAATGATTTAAAATTAATAAAATAAATATAAAACAACTTTTTAACCACTATTTATTTTTCTATCTACTGGTTTTAAAGCTATACAAGCTTCTTTACCATGTAATAATTAGGTAACCGGTCGGTTGAAAGAAAAAAAGTAGTTCAAAAGAAAGGTGATAAATATTTAATTTACTATAATAGGTAACTACAAAGTGAGTGCTCCAAATATAAATTAAATTATTTAACATCAAATCAATACCCATATAAATAGTTTAACAATATAACACGATAATATTGAATTTATTTTAAATAAAACACTTTGTAATTTTCACCACTGAATCACCATCAATTCATATTTACACCTGATGATGGGTAATTCAAAATACCTGAAACTAGTTGTGTTATTATATATTAAACTCTTGTGTGTAAAATTTTCAAAGTGTTTTATTTTTAATTAATTCAAAGTGTTTTTTCCACAAATTAAATGTTCAAACAATAAATAATATTTATTATGATAATATTAATTGAAACATTCATTTTTTAAACTATATTTTAAATACTTGAATACTTACAAACATACCAGTCTTGATTTCTTTGATAACAAGTTGTCTTCTTTCAAACTATCACTGAATCAAATTCAATTATAAACACCTATCTCCCGCTTCCCACCAAGTCTACCATATACTATTGAGTCTTTCTACTTTCTTTTATAATAATTTTCTATCTAAAAATATGTCCTTAAAAATGCCCACTGGGCGTATATATAAATAAATAAATGCCTAAAGTCCATTAAAATGTTTAATATTTTTTTTCTCTTGTGTGCGTGACAGAGTGTACATACTAACATCAAAGAATTTTACGTGTTTATTTGGTTCACAGACAAGCACTAAGCATCAACACAGGCGTATTAAACATTCGAATGCACTGTACTCCATGTAAAATGAGAATATCTTAGTCAATTGAGATTATTGTACACAATTTTAAAAACGCTTCCGGTAAATCTAAATATTTTCTTATATTTACCGGCAGGCGGTTTACTACAGTCTGCTAAAGCACATCCCTGTTTGAGGGATGTGAAGGTATTGTAGACTAAGTCCTTTCTTCCGGGTGTCGGAGATCAAATCAGGGGACGTTTTCACCCCTAGAAGGTAAAAGAATTAACAAAAGGTTTGGAGTGCCCTCGGAAAAATATTAAATATTTTATAACTCATTTATTGTATTGTTAAAGGGCTGGAAAAATTAATAAAAGCGACTTTAACGGCTTGAAATGGTGATATAAAATTTTCCTTTTCTGTATAGAAATGTATTTTTTATTTTTATATCAAAAATAAAAGTATTTGTGAGTACAAAAATGCCACCTACCGTGAGGTCACGGGTTCAATAAACAATTTTGTTACTAAACAAATCTTCTAAGAGCGACTTTGGTTTTTATTCCCGAGTATCTATTCGCACTTGGAGTTATTAGGTGTCCTTCCTGTTTTTAGTAGATTTCTTCATTAATAACGCAGTTTCGGATATAGGAGGACTGGCATGGCTTAATTCGAAGCCTCATTATGTAGATCATATTCTTCGAATAAAGATTTTATATCAATATTTTACTGCCCATGTTTTGTCATTGCTAAATGTATTTATGTTTTTTTTAAATTAAATTTTTCATTGATAAACCCTTATGGGTTACATATGTACATTTAACAAAATATTTTTACTTTAAAAAAAATTTTGTTCTAATCGCGAGTTGTTTATTCATTTTTATGTGTCGTATATTTGTATGGTACTTTTCACAACGCACCCCGGAAAAGTTGCAAGAGAAATGCAGAAAAGTAGCTCAAAATATAAACTTAAATAAACATCTCATACACCGGAACCTCCCCAAATCTAAACATATGTTTTTTTCTAGAATTTTCTATTTTTTTTTCTAGAATTTTCTATTTTTTCTATTGACAAGCTTTTCCCATTTCATTTTCAAAAAAAATTGTTTTGTTCTTATAGCATTTCAAAATTCAGTCTACGATACGAGTCAAATTTAAATAAGTTACGTTGACAATGCTATTAATTCTAGAGCACTTTGGCAGACATGCTTTTAGGTACAAAATTACATATAATAATATAAAACTCTTTTAATTAAATAGAGTACCTACCCTTCCAATTGAATTAAATCACCTGAAAAGGTTTCATGCTACCCTACCTCTGCCTGGGGTTATTTTTTAATGAAACTATCCATACATGTGTACTTTGTAAATTCACTTATTTAAAACATTTGTCTTTTGACACACAGGGTTTATTGACACATAGCTATTTTTGTCAACCAACCAAATAATAATGAATTTAAAAAAAAAACAGTTAGTCAACAATAACATATTTCGCATGAATAATTATAAATTCCATGTATAGGAGAAATAAAAAATACAGTTTGACTTGTAGAATAAAACTGGAAACTTCGACAAGCGTTTTTAATTTATTATGGAAATAAAAGAGCAGTGAAACTGAACTCCACAAATTTGGAATAACCAGTGACTGGTGACATCAATTTCTCTACGTCTTTTTTATTATAAAATTGAATGTATTTATACAAAAACAGTTAGGATAAAGAATTAAAAATTATATAATAGAAATTGAATTAAATCGTTCTGTCTGAGGAATCTTTGAACAAAGTGTTGCGAAGTAAATACGATTTGTAGGAATCACCAGGAAATCAATTCTCAATATCAGCTGACCAACAATCGTATTTAGGACAGTGCAGAAACAAAATCACAAATTTCCTAAACGTAAACCATTAATTATCAAATGATTCAATCGACTATTAGAAACTGCTGATGCGAGCGGATTTAAAATCGCTGAGAAACACAGATTTAGTACACGACCTCAAAATCTCATCAGAAAGTAAAATAAGCACTGTATAAATATAAGTGATAGCATTCTAAGTTTAAATATGCAGTTCATACAATATGTCGTTCGGACAACTCAGATAGTTCCAACATGTCCAGTTCAGTGTTCAGTTACTCAAGTAAAACGTTTACGCAGTAACCTTTTCGTTGACTCTGTTTATACGACATGTAATAAACACGCATCAAGCATAACATCGTTTTTTTCTGTCACCTCCTGCTGGATAGGAGCTCTCATACTTTTGACAAGCATAACTCCTACATTGGTGACCCCGATGTGACATACTTTATTTTTGTAGCGCGTAGTATTCTAGCTCTACAGTACAATATTAAAAATAACATAATGTAAAATCTTGTATTTACTACTTTTTATATTATCATTCTGAATTCTCTATCGTTACTGCATACGTAAAATACGATTAATTTTACAATTAACTAGCGGACCCGACAGACGTTGTACTAAGTAAGTGGGTACCTAGATATTTGTTTGTGATGAAATTCCAAAACTAAAAATTGACTATATTAAAAAAAATATAATTAATTAAAGTAGGTACTTGTTTACGGTTGAATTCCTAGATATAAAATATTTTTTTTTTCAAATATGGCATTCTTTTTGCAAACGTCAAACTCCGGTCGTCTCACCAACAAAGGGGTGTACTTATGTAGAAATACGATTTTTAAAAATGCATTAAATTTAATATTATTTTAGTGTCACCAAAAATTCAATAAAAAGATATATATGGGTAGAAATTATAAGGAAATGAAGGAAAAAATCTGACTGAAATCCACAAAAAACAAACACTGTTTGTAAGCATTCAAAAAAAAAACTTTTTTTATATCCAAAAAACCCTATCTTTAAATTTTTTTGCAAACGCATTCTCCTCGAATGCAACCCTGGTAGATCGATGAATAAAACATTTATGCTCTTAACTTCCTTTTACACATTCGATTTTAATATCTACGAACACGTACAGCGCAAAGATCTATACTTTTCTTAAAACCGCACGTAAATCGGTTAAGCCGTTTAGGAGGAGAACGGTGACATCACACGTACAGAGGAATTATATATATGAAGATATATATGTCGGGAAAACGATGAAACCGGTCCCCGGTTGTTCCAAATTTGGGGATAAAAGTATCACTCTTGAATGATTTCATCGTATCTTAAGATACATGCACATCTGAAAATCTAGAAATACTTCCAGAGCACGCTAACCCAAAAAATAAAATATTCCACAGAAATGAGCCTTATTCCATTAAACATGAACGCTATCAATCTACGAGCCATATACTTCAACACTCCTAAATAACAGTATTTTTTCCTGAAAATCGTCTTAATATTTACTCCCACTCGGCCGAAGTGTATAATAATGTTATTTGCATATATTTTCAATGCCGACTTTCATATTTAGGAAATCTTTGAGCGTTTTGAGAAATTTTGTGTAAAAAATGAAACGTTATATTCAAGTATAAAATGTTTTCATATATAAATATTTTTTCTTTTTTTACTGTACCACATCAAGGTAATAGAGCCAATTACAGTAGTGAATTTCAGCAGATAATACCAAATAAACGTTTGTAAGTATTTATATATAACCATTTACTAACTCAAATTCAATGTCTAGCGGTTTCGTCAGGACACTAATAATTACACTGAAATGTAAATCTCACCATACACCTTCACCATAGTAGTTATATAAAAATATAAAACAAACGTGCTATAGGATACGCGATACTACAAGCTAACACTAGAGTACATTTATTGTTATTTTTAAAAATATTTAGTAAGAGCGCATAACTCTTTGTATCTCAGAGTGTTTACACGAAACACGTTATTATATTATAAATATCCGTTGTGTCCCGGTCCCGTGTTTTCACGTGGTTTACCAGCTGTCTAAAATAACTCATTTTATTGATATCTAGTGACTTTTATTAGTACTTTTTCGCTGCTGGTAAACCACGTGAAAACACGGGACCGGGACACAACGATGGTTATTATAATCACGTGTTACACGGCTCCGGGATACAAAGCACAAAAAAAGGAGTGAGGCCCTGTATATGTGTGAACATTGCAATGCGCAATGTGGCTCTCCATAAGGGCCAATGTCGGCAAAACTATCATACAAAAATGACTTATTTAATTATTTCAAATAAATCCGAGAGGTTTAAATTGATTTAACCTAGTATTTTCATAATTATGATACTTTTAAGAAACCCTTCACAAAGCATGAAATTTCACAAAAATGGGCCAGGCACAGGGTAAATTTTATGTGTATTCGGCTGGTACTCAAAATGTTAAGAGAGGAGTTAAAGAATGGATTTTCCTTAGTGGGGGGGGATTTGAGTAAGAAACTCCTTGATGATTTTCCGAATGTTTGAGTTTACTGTTTACCATATTGATTTGCCATATTTATGTTTCTTTAAATTATTTTTTGTGTTTTTGATTCTATATTTGTGGTGATACGAGTATACTTATGTATCTGTCAACTAATTGCTCGTCTCATCTCAACACAGGACTTTTAGTCCCATGGAGTTGGGACTTATGTCTTAAATAATGTGCAATAAGCTAATGTAAGTAAATAAATCATTTAATAAATGTTTCATCTTACGGGATAGTTGAAAAATTGGAGAGAAGAGGAAGGAAGGAGTGTAAATTTACTAGGCATAGGATAAGCACTACTGTAATATTGAAAGGTTATACGATGACTACACATGGGTACCTACCGTCTTCCAGGGATAAACAAGCAGCCTGTTAGCCACATGTGCGGTAGTAACTACCTACAATCTCTATATTTTTCTTTATTTTGTTATCCATAGTGTTGAAATGGTACTTTATTTGTTTGGATTTTCATTGTTTACTTTTTAGCATGAACACTTGGCAAATGTACTATTATTATATAATATTTTTTATAGGATTCATTGAATCTCTTATAAACGTCAAAAAATTTATAACCATAAAATATAATTTTACAATTAGTAAATTAAACTTAACAAATCAATAAAATAAAATCGATAAACATGAATCTAATGCCAACCTGTCTTGCCCTGCAAATATTCTTCGACTATAGTAGCTCTTTCCAAACAGTCTGTGCTGAATCTTTAAAAAAAATTGTTGGCAAAGCCTGAATTTCAAGAGGTACCTTGTAGAATCGTATGCAGTTTGGGGCAAAATAATAAAAAAAAATTGCACTCTAGTAGTGGGTAAATTGCAGCGTAGTTAAATATTTTTTACAGTATGCATTGAAGGTAATGTAATCTGTCTTACGCTTTAGGTGGCGGTCTAGATACTACCAAATATTGCAGTTTAGAACCACCTTTAAAACAAATATTTCACGTTTACCCCACCAGAAATCAAACTCACGACCTCAAGAATGGTAGGCGGACGCGCCAACCACTACACAACGAGGTGGACAAACTCAATAACCAGTACACCATGACACTGACGGATCACCACTCCATTTCAGAGCAGTTAGTAACTTTTCTAAAATTGAGAAGATGTACGATTTAGACATCTTTAACGACTCAGCTCTCTGCTACAAACGGAAGCTGAGTCTTATAGATTTTAATGTTTAGTATTACTAATGTTATTATTGTTATTATTGGAGCACATAGGGGAATTTGCTCATGTGTGCCCTACTTCAAAGTTTAAAGTTATTGTAATATTAGTATCATTTAGCCTCTTTGAAAATAAACAGAAACAATTAATACTAAACTAGGTACTACCAGAATACACACTACATAAACACCACATCTTATACACATCACTCCATACACCTCACTCCACGCACTACATTTCATACTCACAACAATAAAAACACAATCACTAGTAAATTCACACAAAGCACAAATTCTTCTTACATCTTGTTGTACTGTTAGATAGTTGTTTCATATATTGTATTGTGTACGTAATTGGTGCTGTGTTAGGTTTATTTTTTGATCGTAATATTGTCTAGATTTATATTAACATAGCACTGTGTCCACAACATTAAATTTAAACAAATAAAATAAACAAAAAATTTCATTTTGCTGGATTTTTACCCGAGAATATTTTTTGAAAAATCTTTCGACGCCTGTAGTTAGTAGCTTTACATTATCATGTACAAGACTAAGGTACTCTTGAAAAATCGCAATTTACTATCTTGGAAATGGAAGGATCGATCGTTGGTTTTGGTTGATTACTTTGATGAGTCCAATAACCATTTAGCAAAGCCGTACAATGAGACATGGTAACTACTTTGAATGACAATGTGAACATATCTTAGAGATACTCCGTCTTCCCTGCATTCTGCTCCAAGATTATGGCGCTATTACTCTAAATATCTACATTTTTTTTAAAAATCATAATTATCAATAAAATATGTTTTCAAAACAGTCATATGTGTTTTAAATATACTCAAAAGAAGTATCCATCAATTTTCTAAAAAAATCTACTAAAACCTTATAGTAAAGACTATTAAACTCTAAGACTAAAACTCAGTAAACCAAAATCACTCGCAAACGAGTAGAGGCGTATATAATAAAAAAAATATAGTGAAAAAAACTCAGTAAACTTTATAAAATACTGGATATTAGGCTGTAATAATTACTAAAAATAACAAAGTAGTTTTTTTGCAGTTACAAGTATTAATACTGCATTTTAACTAGTTTTGGGCAACTTTTTGTCTGCAGTTAACTAATGCAAATTTGATACAGTTTTTTTCTTTTCTTTCAAATGACTTTTATGGCACTTTTTTTTCGCAATCAATCATCATAGCCTCATGGTGAAATAATAAAAAAAAAAAAGTTTTTTATCAATATCATTGCAATTTGCGTGTTTGAAAAGTTTTTTGCGTTTTTCTCGAAAGTGGATATTTTGAGTTACGGCGGTTTACGGACTTCGCGGCAGTGCTGTGACGTGCCCGAATTTCACGTCGCTACAACTCGTTTGGGAGTTTTTCTGGCGGACAAAAAAACAAACATAAACGCGTATTTTTTGTGTCATAATATATGTGGATATTTTACGCAATCTTTCAACATACATTCTTTGGTATGCAATTTCTTCAAAGCTTCTATTAGCAAGTTTAGTAGGGGAGTAATTTGTGAGGGCGTGGAGTTGATTACACGGCTTAGGCTTCATCTTTGAGTCATCCTAAATAATTACTCACCAGAAAGTGGCTTGTAGCAAAGCATTACCTGAAACCTTTCCAATGCTAGGTGTATGCTTTGTGTCTTTCAGCTGAAAACTCCTTAGAGGTCGGATCCTAATATCATAGTTAATTACTTCCTTCAGGTTTAACATACATAATTTATTTCAAAGGGGGATTGAGTGGGAAAGAAAATTAAAGCAAAGTTGTGGTTTGGATGAATGAGTAACAGGCTGGGGATTCGGCGCGGCGTAGCGGAGTTATAATGAAAAATCATTTCCTTACTAATATTTATGTAGGCACCTTTGTTGAAAATATTTGAGTTTCTAGACTCTGGAATTTATATTAGTTTTAACATATTACAACAGAGATGAAGAACATTTCTAGGATCTAGCATCTACAGGGCTTATGACCCGTCAATGGCTGGTTTAAGTGGCCACTTTACACACTGTGTAACATTCACCATTCTGCCCACATTTAAACATCTTTATTCCTTCAATTCTTTCATCTGTTGATTTTTGTGAAGTTAAAAGAGCTGAAACCTTTATTTATGCGGGTGAGATTCATCTTATTGAATTATTTCACCTACATACTCTAAGCAACGCCTTAAAATGTTTTTTTTTTTAATTTCTATACTTCTTCGTGAACCAGGTGGATTTATCAACAATATTTTGAGTTTGTCCAAATTTTTGTAGACAAGCACTGGATTCAATTCCCTGGGGAGCTGTTTAAATTAACATATTACAACAGAGATTCTCCATCCAGTCTGAATCCAGTCCTTGTCTACAAAAATTTGGACAAATTCAAAATATTGTTTATGTTAGTTTTGTTTTATTTTGTTTACATTTTTAAATACTTACAATACATTAAAAAACATACATTTATTATATTACTTATTGAGTTTTATTTTGTATTTTCTTTGTTTATCATATCGTCTGAGTTTATTTTTTACAATTCCGTATTTAAATCTTAATCTTTATACATATAATTCCTCTGTACGTGTGATATCACTGAACTCCTTCTAAACGGCTTAACCGATTTACATGCGGTTTTCAGAGAAACATAGATCTTTACGCTCTGCATGTTTGTAGATATTAAAATCTGTGTAAAATTTGTGTAAAGTGGCCACTTAAACCAGCCAATAACAGGTCATAAGCTCTGTAAATGCTTAGAATTCCATATTCCCTTCTCAAAAATGTTTTTCCCTCTCTGTTGAAATAAATTTAAATATGAAATTGAAATGTTCAAATTGAAATTAGGTGCAGAAAGGGAATGATGATGATAATGGTGGTAAGTGATAATGTATAAAGTATCAATGATGTGTATAAACTTAATATATATGTATATGTATGTATAAAATAGAATATAAATATGTATGTGCGAATATATATGTATATATGTGTGTGAATGTATGGTTATGAATGCATTACAAGTGCCCCGACTCAACACGGATTTAGCGAGTCGTAGCAAGTTCACAGACATGGGTCGTTCCTTAATGTGTCGCTATAAACTGTGTCTCTGTCCTTAACAGATGTATGTATAATGTAATTAATAAATAAATAATAAATACATATAAAGATTGTAAAATAAATTATTAAATATTAATGAACACATTATTCAGTTATTTTAAACACACACCTATGGTTAAATTCATGGGATCTCTTTCGCTCCTGTTTTCACAAAATTAAACTAAGGCATATTAGAGAGCTAATGATAGGTAGCGTAAAATGAACAAACATCATTTCGGGCTTTTGAAGGAGCCGGCACTTTATTTGATGGCAATTTTCCAATTCAATGGTTTTGAAAGCATTTTCCATTGTGATAGACCTGGCACTGAATCTAACCCCCGCTCGCATATCCGAGGGAATTCTACATTGGGGTAAATCAATGAAAATAATATCGAATAAGGTAATAAAGACTAATTTTTCTGGTCCAGCGTCGAACCGATGAATATTCCAGTCCTGTTTGTGAAATATGAAAGGCAAAGAATATTTTACAATACGATTATATTTGTGTATAAAATTATTCATTTTAAAAAAACAAGGAATTTTCCAAAATAAATTATCAAAGTTTAGTTTAGTTTGGTATATTATTTACATAGGATTCGAAATCAATTCTAAATTAACCTTGAAATCAACAATGTTTGATTATGTCCAAATGCTTGCAGACTGGCTGGATTTCCTCCCTAGGGAGTTGTTCATATTTAAATTTATTTCAACAGAGAGGGAAAAAGTTTTCGAGAAGGGAATATGGAAGTCTAGGCATTTACAGGGCTTATGACCTGTCATTGGCTGGTTTAAGTGGCCACTTTACACACTGTGTAACATTCACCATTCTATAAAAATTGGAAAATTGTTTCCAGGCGTTGCCTAGTAGGTGATTTGGTTCAGCCGGATGAATCTCACCCACGTGATAAAGGTTTCAGCTCTTTCACTTCACAAAAGTCAACAGATGGAAGAGTTGAGGAAATGTGGATGTTCAAACATGGGCAGAATGGTGAATGTTACACAGTGTGTAAAGTGGCCACTTAAACCAGCCAATGACAGGTCATAAGCCCTGTAAATGCCTAGACTTCCATATTCCCTTCTCGAAAACTTTTTCCCTCTCTGTTGAAATAAATTTAAATAACCTTGAAATGCCTACGGGCGCTTAATTGTGTCGGTGAGTGTAACAGTGGGACGTTACTTTGGGTACCTGGACAGTCTGGACACTCAAATATCGACGGTAACGAGGCAGCTGATGAATTAACGGGGCTGGAAGCTGAGACAGCCCCGGGTTGCCCAAAGGCGCTCTTCGTAACGAACTTAGATCATGGACCAGAAAGCAGAGCGTAATGCTTTGGCAAAAAGAACTTGGTCAGCACCATGCGAAGTAACTGATTAAAGGATACTCGCAAAGATTTGCATTCGACCTGATAAAGCTCAGTCGAAATCAAGAGAGGGTTATCACTAGAGCCCGCCCAGGGCACTGCAGATTGAACAAACACCTCGCTAGAATGAACCTTTCCGAAACATATATATGTAGGTTCTGCTGTGCAGATGAGGAAACACCGATACTCATTCTATTGAATATGCTGCTTTACATCATAAAATAAGCCTCATCCTAGGGGGACCACTGATTAAACATGAGGACGTTAAGAGCTCGCCCCCTACCTAATAGCCTGATACTTTTAAAAAATTATAACAGTTTTAGTAAAAAAAATCAGTAAACAATATGTTTTATTTAAGTGAAGGTAAGTAAAACACAAAATGTCAATTATTTAAACAGCATTCGAATAATGAAAATTATTTCAATTTCGCCGAAATATTTTTAATTATAATTTGAAAACGAAACTTGTCAATTTCTCCATACTCGTTTTCGAGCCGGTGTAGTCTGACGATTGGAGAATTTACTAAATAATCTTGTATATCTATTTGGTACTTTGAGATTCCAGATTTTAATAAGGGATTAAAAAATATATTTGGATATTTTCAAAAGTACATCATAAAAAATGTTCCTTTCAAATTTCGCGGTACACAGAACTGTACGATACAGAAAAAAACAAATTTTAAAAATTCAATGCCAATTATTTTCATTTGCAAAGCTTACCCATTAGAAACATTCAAAGGTCATAAAAAACAACTTTCCATTTTCAAACGAGGCCGTATTTTAGCGCGCAAAATGTAAGCGGAGGCGGTTCTACTTATAAACAGAAAGTATTAAAATTAATCGTCTTCTTTTTCAATTACAAAGGAAGTAATTGGGAGAATATTAGGTTTTATGGGTTTATTTAAGCTCCTCGCTTATTAGGGATTATGCGCTACGGGTCTGAATAACTTTTATACGGGTTTTTAATCATATCGGAAATACAAAACCGATTGAACACTTATCATGGCAACCAATGAAATAATGGTATAGTATTATTTAAATCTCCCATTTTCTGATCAATTAATCTTACAGTGCGTATCAAAAGAGTTTTTTTATTTTTTATATGTTTTTATAAAAAGAGTTTTTCTTGGTGAAGGAGTTGGACCAAGTGGATTGCTGCGCAGGACTACAAAAATATTATGATATACTAGAAACTATGCAGTGAAGACAACATAAGTTTCTTCTTCAATCAGACATTAACTCTTTTAACCAATGGTGTAAAGTCAATAAATTAGAACAAAATATTAAAAAATGCAAAATTATGTCATTTCATAGAACAAAACAACCTATTTCCTTTGAGTACCTATTAGAAAACTTCAAAATTGATGTAGTTAAGTCCATCAGAGATTTTGGAGTTGTTTTGTACTATAAATTAACATACAACGAGCATATAGATAATACAGTAAATAAATCACTGAAATTTCTCGGCTTCATTAACGGAATATCCTCTGATTTTACTAATGTCCGTACAATCAAAACTCTTTACTGCTCAACTGTTCGACCTCTTCTAGAATATGCCTCCGTGGTCTGGTCTCCATTCTATGTCAATCGCATAAATCACATTGAATCAGTCCAACATCGCTTGCTTCGAAAAATAGCGTGGATGCTTGGACTAGAGAGAGCTAATTATTCTTATGCTGAAATAGAGTCAGTGTTTAATATTTCTAGTCTAAAAAAACGTAGAACTAATATTCACTCCATATATATGTTCGGCATACCAAATGGTATAATCGGTGTTCCATCATTACTGGGACAAGTAAAATTCAATATTCCGTCTCGTAGATTGAGAAACAATGAAGTACTGTTCATCGATCAGCATAGAACAAACTAAGGCCTTAATTCTCCAATGACCCGTCTTTGTCGTATTCTTAACTCAAGACAAGATCTTGACTTTTTTGGTTTAAGTTTACAACGATTTAAACGAGCACTAAATAAATAGTCCAGATCTTGCCTCGATGTCCCTTATGTTTGTCAATGCTTCATTTTTTTTTTAATGTTTTAAACTATTTTTTTATTGTAATATTTAAACCTTATAAATCGTATACATGGACAATGTCAGTTAATAAATAAATAAATAAATAAATAAATAAATAAATAAATAAATAAATAAATAAATAAATAAATAAATAAATAAATAAATAAATAAATAAATAAATAAATAAATAAATAAATAAATAAATAAATAAATAAATAAATAAATAAATAAATAAATAAATAAATAAATAAATAAATAAATAAATAAATAAATAAATAAATAAATAAATAAATAAATAAATAAATAAATAAATAAATAAATAAATAAATAAATAAATAAATAAATAAATAAATAAATAAATAAATAAATAAATAAATAAATAAATAAATAAATAAATAAATAAATAAATAAATAAATAAATAAATAAATAAATAAATAAATAAATAAATAAATAAATAAATAAATTCCTAATTTCTCCTTGATGCTTAGTGCAATTTTTCTTTCGTATACCCTTATTATTTATATGTTCCATTGCGAACCAGTAAATTTACCATTTGTTTGCCTTAAAACAGAGTATTGTCTAGTTGGGCGACAAATTGGAATGTACACTATTGGAAAATGTCACTAGTGTAAAATATTTGGGTTTAAAAATAGATAAATTTATGAGATGGAACCTACAAAATGAAGAAATGTCTACTAAAATAAAACGTTTGATTAATTTTTTCATACCTTTAAGAAATATAGTAAGGATTAAAGAACTAAAACAATTGTATTATGGATTGGTAAATTCAATACTGACGTATGGTCTGATTGGCTGGGGAAGCTGCACTAAAACGACTATGGCTGCAGCTTTATCTCAAAAATCAGTGTTAAGAGTTATATCAAAAAAACCATACCGATACCCGAGTGATTCGCTCTTCAAAGAATTTCAAGTGCTGGATATTCGTCAACAGTATATATTGACAATATATTGAGTTTGTCCAAATTTTTGTAGACAAAGACTGGATTCAACTCCCTGGGGAGCTGTTTATATTAACATATAACAACAGAGATGAGGAACATTTAAGACCAGCCATTGACAGGTCATAAGCCCTGTAGATGCCTAGACTTCTATATTACCTTCTCTTAAATGTTCCTCATCTCTGTTGTAATATGTTAGTATATATTGAGGTCAGTAGCGGTCACACATCTCAACAGGGAAAAATACGCAAGGGTTTGTCATGTTCATAATACTAGACACTCCAATAAGGATCTGATTCTACAGAGAGGAGTCAATACTTTTTTGGCTCAAAGGCAGCAATATTATATAGGCCCGAGGGTATATAACCTTATCCCAGTTTCGTGGAAATGGGGTGGGATTGCCAGGCTGAGGAAGGTGTTGACTGCATTCTTAATCCATATTGGTCGGAGGGAGTCAGAGAATTTGTTGTCCGATGTAGAAGGACGTAAGCTGGTTGCTTGTTTTACTAGTAATGACTTGGGACTTAGGATATAGAGATTTTGGTATTATTTATGTTTTCTCTGGATATTCATTGTTTACCTTTAAGACTGAAAAAGCACACATTATGATAAAACTGTAAATACTTTTAAATATCATTATAAAATACATAATTTACTGCCTTAGAACGGGGAAGCTATCCCTAGTTAGGCAGTTTAGATGAACCAACAGCAAAAATAAAAAATATGTATGTTAATTAATTTGTTGTATAAATAATTACTTGTATATTGCTGTAATAAATATGTAAAATAATAAAAATAAAAAATAAAAAAAATTGTTAACTGCAAATGTAAAAAATGAATGTATCTATATATAAGTGAGTAGGGAAATATCAGGTTTTTTTACAGTTTCAAATTAATAAAGGTCTAAAAAATACTTAAATTTCCTTCAACAGAGAGAAAAAACAATTTTGAGAAGGGAATATGGAAGTCTAGGCATTTACAGGGCTTATGACCTGTCATTGGCTGGTTTAAGTGGCCACTTTACACACTGTGTAACCATAACCATACAGTACCGTTAAATAGTTTTATATTTTACGCAGTTAGACTTAACTCTAATGGACTAGTGAAGTTTTCATATTATAAAGTAATTATATGTGAGGTTATTAATTAAAGTACAAAAAAGAGAGAAAAAAAAAAACAAATGGAAGTTGTTTAAAAATTAAAATTTAATTTAATTCAAATGGAAATAATATTAAAATGAAGAAAATTTGTAAAAGTCATTAAAAGATATAATCACAGTCGTTTTGAAAACGCGGTATTTTGAAAGAAGTTGCTGTGTTGCAATAAACCCGCCAAGTTTTTTGCACAAAAGTTTTAAATATTTGAAAACCGGAGGCGAATTATCAAATTATTTAAATTGCAAAAATGCTTCCGTTAGGTAAGTGCTATTTTATGGTCGTGTTATTTTATGTCGCTCCATTTTATACTACGCGGTTTACGACGTTTTGAGGGTAGCGCATACGTCTTTATGTCGTTATTGAAGTTCAGTGTATGCATAATTTTATTTTATGTGTTTGAATACGGTACACCGTAACTCCATATTTACCTTTTTACTGTAATACCAGAAAATTTCGTTCACAGATGGGGGGTGAAATTTGATTACTATCCTTTTTCCCCCTAAAAAGGTGTACATAGGGCACTGCTAATCAGATCGAGAATCACATTAATAAACGATGATTTCATCATTAAAAAAATATCATTATTACCATAATCATATACCTACCTGGACCAGTGCACGGCACCTAACCGACTTTTTACTGGGAATGCTAGGCTATCAGTCACTATGGAGGAGGAGGGACGTTCATTTGGGTGTTCACTTTTTCCAGGTGATCGGTGGTCGCATACATAACTCAGAAATTCTGATGGATGTAGGTCTGTTCGTACCTGATAACCATCTTCGACAAAGACCGCGATGCAGAACCAACCGGCCAATGGTTATCCCGGTTGGTAGAAAAATCTTGCTACTTAATCGCATCGCCTCGGATGTCGACATATTTCACGACAGTGGCCTTTCCTTAGGAAAGCACTTTCTAATTTTTAATTTTTACATTTTGTTATATTATTTTAATAACATAACTATCTACTGTAATTTGTGATCTATTATTGGATTTAGAATGAATTGAGTCTTTTTTCTCTTAATGTTCTTAATATCTGAATAAATAAATGAAAATAAATCTCAACATTACGGCCAGGTGATCAGGCGAGTAAAGTAATTATATATTTGATCATTCACAAATAATTTGACTATTAACATTTTTCAAGACAAAAGTTCAACTCCATAGAACAAAAGTCATTTGTTGAGCTAGGACGAATATTTTTTATTTTTTTTTATTTAAATCTTAAAGTAGGGCACACATATCATACATATTGTTATGTGTGTTCTAATAATAACATTGCAAATATATTTAATTTATAAATTGTTTATCACATATGTCTTGACCATTATTTTAAATTTTGATATGTTTTTTCTTCATATTTTTATATTTTTTTCCATTTCGTAATACTTTTTAATTGCTTTAAATAAAATTGAATTTTGTGACTTTGCCTTTTTCCTAAATGGAAGTCTAATTTTGTTCTTTTCTCTAGTATTGTGATCGTGTTCATGCTGGTCCCGATTGATTTTTTTCCAAAATTCTGTTTTTTTATTAGAGTTTATAATTTTATGAATAAATATCATTGTATTGTAAAATATTCTTTGTTTATGTGTTTATAATTTCATTTCATTTACCATCGACTTAACCCTCATGTATCTATTTTTTTTCAAAATGATTCTAAAGGCTTTATTTTGTAATACAGTTAGTTTATCTATGTTTTCTTTGTTTGATAAAAATAAAATGCTACTACAGTAGTTAACGTGTGGTTCAATAATTGCTTTGTAAATAGTTTTACAAGAGTCCTTATCAATAAATCTTCTGATCCTTCCCAAAATTGATATTTTTTTTGCAATTTTATGTATTACCATCTTAGCGTTTTGGTGAAATGTAAGTTTTGAATCCAAAATTACACATAAATATTTAATTTCAGTGACTTCATTAAGTTTTTCATTTTCTATTACAATTGATGGTGTAATTTCTATTCTTTTGTTTCCTATATTCATATATTTAGTTTTGTTAGCGTTTAATTTTAATTTATTAATTTTTAGCTACAGTGATACATTATTAAGATCATGATTTAGTCTGTCCATAATTGTTTTATAATTTTCTCCCGATATATATATTAAGGCATCGTCTGCAAAGAGTCTCATATTTGAATATTTTAATGTTTCGACAATATCATTTATGTATATAATAAATAAAACCGGTCCGAGAACCGATCCTTATTCTACAGTAAAATCCCATAATAATAAATAATGCTCTTTTGTTTAGTTTATTAGTGTTTATTTTTTGTGCCGATATGTACAATAGCCAAACTTAATACTATTTATCAATGTATCAATTTTCTTATTTATAGTAAAATTGATAAAATCATTTTTAGTCGGTAGAATTTTATGTGTTTTGTTCCTCTAAGATGTTTGTTAATACTAGCTTTTATATTATATAAATTAACTAACAAAATCTATTAAAAAACATTTAATAATACAATGAGGAATTTCAGTTCAATCCGGAATTAAATTTTAAAAATATTTTCGTGTACACGTGAATATTTAAAAATTTTGGAGTAGGATGAAATATCTCAAAAACGCACGCAAAAATAAATAAAAAATGTTAAAAATAGTATTCATTTTAAAATCGTCAATAATGACGTCACTCCTTATATCTCCGTGTAGAATTTCCGGTTTCCGCTTTAAAGCCCCCGCACCTTGTAAGGAACGTTTTGACCATATAAAAAAAAGAGTATAATTCGAATAATTCGATTACGATCCACGACCTGAAATCCGGCAAATAATACTTTGTTGACATTTCAACCAGAGATTATGTCAACTTATCTGATTCCGAATTTCTCATCAATCATTAATATGTATAATATTGTTCTTTTAAATAGTAAACTCGACAACATCGAACATGTCAGGCATAATATAACAAGTAATGCATTCAAAATGTTAGGTTTCGTCCCCAGTCACTTTATTTTACCCTTATCTAACATCAACTAAAGAACTTTTTTTTTTTTAAATAAACAATTAAATGTTAAGGACCTTTTTAAGTCAGCCATTAATATCATTCTAGACAAATAACTATAACTTGAAAAAAATTGTAATAAACATGGACATAATACAAGAACATCAAAACAATATCACATACAAAATTTTTAAAACGAGACAAGAACAATCAGGGACTAAAATATACAACAAACTACTAGACAAAACAAAACAAAAGACGCAGACAAACTTTTCAAAAAGCCTAAAAAATATTTATAATTTTTGTAAAATTAATTTTATAATCCTTAGGGGTTAAAAAAAAACAAAAAAAGAATTAAACTTTAGAAAACTATTAAAATGTATAAATACCATGAAAATTTTGTACCACACATTTGTTAGAAAAATCCTTGAACATGCCATTTTAATCTAGCCCCCATACTAATACTAATGAAGGTCACAAAAATAAAATAGAAAAAATCAAAAATAAATTAATGAAATGTATGTAATTTATCAATTCAATCATTACAATGAATCAAGATTACATTTTAAGATAGACTCCTTGGATAATAGACGACAGATAGCTGACTTCATTTTTTTATTAAGGCTTTTAAATTGCAGTACTGACTGCCCAAATTTACTAAGTATAATTAATTTTCGTGTATCCTTTAAACGTACCTGTCACACCAAATTGTTTGACTATGCTGACGTAAACACTAATACAAAAAAAAAACTTGCATCTATAGAATTTGCAATTCGTGTAAAAATATTATTGAAACCAATGTGGGCGATATATTCAACTTTCATATTTAAATTCAGAAAGGAAATTGGTTTTATTTTACTTTTTATACATGATCTTATTTGTACATTAGCGGGCTTATTGCCAAGTGGCAATTTCTTCCAACCAACCGATAAAATAATAGTTTTATTTTTACAGTTCAAGTTACAAAACATATTCAGTAGAAAATAAAGATTAAAAAGCTAAAGATTTATAAAAATATAAAAAAACGTATTTGTTTATAAATTACCTTAAATTAAAACTATTACTCAATGGGAAAAGGGAAAAAAGAGAAAAGAGGAAGAAGGAAAGGAGGAGAGATTAAGGAAGAGAAAGGAGATGTTTCTTCAGACGTGATTTAAACAGAGATACTGTAGTAACATCTTTGATAGTGGATGGGAGATGATTCCACAGTTGAGCCGCATGGACACTGTATGAGTTAGAGAAGAATGAGGAATTGTGGATGGGTATTATGAGAGTTTTTTAAGAGTAAGAAGAAAGAAGTAAACCATGAACTGATAAGCGTTGAAATTTTTCACGCAGGTATACAGGAGCGTTAGGACTATGAAGTACATTGAACAGAAGTGAGAGAAATTAGCGACAGCGTACAGACATTATCGTTGTAGGTAAGTTATGATAGGTAAATGCAATACCATTTTTTTTCATTTACAAATACATATACATACATTTATTTATTATTATTTCTATCATATTACAACCGTATAGTTGTGTACGAGTATATGACTGTAGATTTCAATAAATAATAATAAAAAATAAAAAAACATAATATGCTATATTTAAGTTTATATGTGCAAGCTTTATCTCCCCATTAAAAAACAGCTGTTATTTTTAATTATTTTGTTTTTTCATGTATGTGTCTTTTGAAATATATTTGGTTTTTAGTACAAATTTTTGACCAACTATTCTTTTGACCAGTCTGTTTTTAGGTTGACTGGAAGATATTGCTTTAGTTATTAGTCTGCCAAATCACGTCTTTTTTGTATTAGACATTTTAAATATAATAAATAAATATTATGCTATAACAAGAAAATCATTTTAAAATAACACATTTCTCCCCGAAAAACGAATACAATTTTTAGTCACCGTGTAGACGATGACATGTACTTATGATGTTCCATGAATTTTAAAATAGGAAAATAAATCGGTTCGTAATATTATGGAAAGTATTCGTCGTTTCCTGTAGGTAAAGTAAATACTATTTTTATGCTAACACAAAACATGTTAAATCGGTTATGGCTAATTTAACATTCTCTGCATTTCAATAGGTAAAGTGACATGCATAATTTGATAACAAAATACACGTAAAAGTATTTTTTTTAAAACATAAATAACTGTTTTAATTTGTAGTGATGCTTATGTGGCGGGTCGACAACGACGGCACGAGCCGAACATTGCCGAACGCCGACGTAGAGCGTACGAACGGGCCAAACCGACCTAGAGAAAACTACCGGATTCCGACCTCACCGCACGCGTCTTCGAGGCACAAAATTACCGCCAATTTAGATTTACCAACTTCATTTTATTTTGCCTAATATAGTTATTAGAATCCTTCTTTCAATGTGTTAGCTTCAGTAGTTTAGTTTCGTGAATAAATCTTTGTGTAAAACGTAAGTACCCTGTTTTACTTGCTCTCATTCTGTGCACCCACATAACTTTGTACATCACAAAATTAGGCCACCAACTAGGTGCCTACATAAAGGTGGTAACAACTACACTAAAGTGGTATACCAAAAGTGGTATACCCCGACGTTTGAACACGAAAACACAACATTAAACAATCAATCACGGTGACCCCATTCAAATTCCATAAAAATTGCGCAAAATTTCAGACAGAAATATCTTCGCTTGACAAAATTGTACAACAATTACTTTTTTTCGGTCGGTACATGAAAAATTTAAAATTTCATTTTTAATTTGATTGCACTTTTAATTTATTTTGTAATTAATCAAGGTTAATCTATTTCAAGGTTAACTTATTGTAAGGTTAATTAATTTAGTATAATAGAATTATATTATAATAATTATAATATATAATAGAATTAGATTTTTCAAAGACCGAGCGAATCGAGTGAATTTTTCTGTCGGTAACAATCTTCAATGTAAACGTAACTAATGTAAATGTAATTAATGTAACTAGTGAATTGATTAAACTGTGATTAATTTCTTAACAATATTACTCGGCCGGGATTAATTCAAACAGGTGATTCATAATTTAACTAAAATTATTATAAACAAACATAATATAATACGTTCGAGCGACTCGCTCACCAAAAATCGCACGCCGAGTAATACATTCCTACAACACATATAAATTTTATTTTTTTTTATTTTTCTTGAGTCGAACACACAAACAATTCACACGAACATTTACATAGGGTGCCAGATTGAGTAGAGGTACTTACAGGGTACCGGAACATAATTATTTTTGACAAATATTATATGGCGAGACAAGCGTGACGTAGGCATCCGAAAGTTTTCTCCTTGTGAACGCACTGCGGGAGTAAGTTTTTTTTTTACCAGCGAAATCTATCGGAAATATTTTTCAGCTGGCGCAGTCGTGCACAATACTTGCAATTTGTAAAATTTTATTTTTGTAAACAACTTGAAACTATCAAACAAACAGATATTCGGGCGGCTAAGCCGACGAATGTTTAACTTAGTACGTGGACATTAGTATCCATACTTTTTTTCTATATACATTATATCGTGTGACTGTACTATATATGTTTATATTTTTAACCTAGGCTATGCATGTTATTATGTGTTACAGATTTGAAGTTTTACCATAAACATTTTTAAACTTGATATATTGTACAACGGACAATCAAAAGGAATATTAATATTGAGGGGACCACTCAGGCTTGGAGAATACAAATACCTAATAGTTGGAAAATGTGTTCCGCCGTATGGTAAAATAATTATTTAAATTTTCTGTTTTTAATTTTCTTTTCTATAACTTGCACAGTACATACATAACAAATAGTGACTCTGACATTTAAAAAATAAATATTTTTGTTTGAAATTTAAATAAAAATTTAAATTTAAATCTAATAATTTAAACTTAACTTTTTAATACAACTACACTCATTATTGAATACTTTTATTTCAATATTTTAACTTATACTGTAATCATTATTACATACATTTTTCTGAATTTTTTTTTAAAAACGAATATTTTTAAACTGTAAACAATGGCTAACAAGGACAACACTGACTTGACAAATATCAACACAGCAAACAACATGTTCCACACGGATAGGATTAGCGTTAAACTACCACAGCTATGGGTGAACAACATCGAACTTTGGTTTAAACAGATAGAAGCACAATTCGAGTTGGCAAACATAGTTTCAGAAGACGCACGTTATAGTCACTTAGTGTCAAAACTTGAACAAGCGCACATAGAACAAGTTTCAGATATTTTACTCATGGAACCGAACCGAACAAAATATACGAGGCTGAAGGAAGCTATAATCCAACGCATGGGCTGTCCACAGGACAGAAGGAGAGAAAAACTGTTTTCTTCCTTACAGCTTGGGGATCGAAACCCATCCAGCCTACTTAGAGAGATGCGGACGCTAGCAATAGGTTTACAAATAGACGAAACGACGTTGCAATACTTGTGGATACAACAACTGCCCAAGACGATCCAAGCGCATTTAGCCATAAGCGAAGATGACTGGGATAGGCAAGCGACGATAGCAGATCGCCTAATACAGGTGTACACACAGGATAATGTAGCGGTAGTAGGTACCAACAATAAAAATAACATTTGTAGTTTAGAACAGTCCGTACAAGCTCTAACCCATAAGGTAGAGAGTTTATTTCACACAATCAACAAACAGCATAGTCACAACAACAATAACAATAGATTCAAACACACAACAAGTAACAGCAGTAACAATTTCAATAACAACAAATACAACAACAATTTCAACAAAACAAGCTATAGGGCCAACGGAAATAACAAGAAAACTATTCTTTGTTACTTCCACACAAAATTTGGCGATCAAGCTAAGAAATGCGTCACACCATGTGAATTTAAACCGCATCTAGCTTCAAAAAACTAGATGGTCGAATCATAGCGGAGGCGGCTGATTCAACCAACACAACACGTCTCTTTGTTAAAGATCGTGATACCGGTGTGTCATACCTCGTTGACTCCGGATCGGAAATATCATTAATTCCTAGATCTTTACACAAACGCCATGGAGAAAAGTCTAAGCTAATTCTCTATGCAGCGAACGGGACTACGATCCAGAATTTCGGAGTTACCACGGTAACACTGAATCTGGGATGTAAACAAATGTTTACATGGAAGTTTATAATAGCGGATACGACACGCCCTATTATAGGAGCAGATTTTCTCCACAACTTCCACCTGTTAGTAGATGTTAGGAACAAACGGTTAGTAGACAATACAAACGGCAAGATAGTCAGAGCATTTGAAATCTCCACAAACAACAACATAACATGTTCCATATCATTAACAGACAAAACCAACATTTACCACTCACTCATATTGAAGTATCCACAACTAGTAGATATCAATAAACCATACGCAGGGCTGGATAAACACAACACAATCCACCATATAGATACCCGTGGCAAACCCGTTATGTGTAAGACTCGTCGGCTGTCCCCAGAACTACTGAGGCAGGCGAAGCAAGAGTTCGATCACATGGTGGCTCAAGGTATTTGTAGACCCTCCAAGAGTGAGTGGGCCTCTCCATTGCATATGGTGAAGAAGAGCGATGGTACTTATCGCCCTTGTGGCGATTACCGTAGCTTAAACGCACAGACGGTACCTGATCGTTATTCCTTGCCACATATCCACGATATATGCAATGACTTATTTAACTGTAAAAATTTTTCCAAAATTGACTTACAACGAGCATATCACCAAATTCCAATTAATGAAACTGACATTAAAAAGACAGCTATAACCACACCATTCGGGTTATTTGAATTTGTAAGAATGCCATTCGGACTATCATGCGCTGCACAAACATTCCAACGTCACATCAACGAAGTCACAAGAGGTCTAGAAGGAGTACACGCATATATCGACGATATATTGATCGCTTCACCAGACGAAGAAACACATGTGGAACACTTAAAAGCTTTGTTCCAGCGACTTCAAGATCATGGAATGGTGGTAAACCCATCTAAATGCGAGTTTGCCAAGAAAACACTGTTATTTCTTGGTTATGAAATTTCGGCTGAAGGCATCGGACCCTCGCCAACAAAAGTGGAAGCCATCACGAACCTCAACAAGCCAGAAACCATTAAGCAGTTGAGAAGATTCTTGGCCATGGGAAACTTCTACCGAAGATTCATACCACGAGCAGCACACAAATTGATACGACTACACGATTACCTCAAGGGAGCAAAAAAGAATGACAACAGAAAAGTAGAGTGGAACGAAGTCACTACACACGATTTCGAAGAGGTCAAGAACTCGCTGATCAACGCCACTAAGCTTAGCTACCCAGAGGAAAGCAGCAAGATGTCAGTGTGGACAGACGCCTCAGATTACGCAATCGGAGGCGTGCTACAACAAACCACAGACGGCATCAACTACAAACCGATAAGTTTCTTCTCAAAAAAGTTGAACAAGGCTCAGGGTTCATATAGTACGTACGACAGGGAACTACTAGCCATTTTTGAGACTGTAAGGTACTTTCAACATTATCTGGAGGGCAGAGAATTCTGTATATACACGGACCATAAACCACTACAATTCGTGTTTAGAAGGAAAAGTCACGACAAAGAAAGCCCCAGACAACTCAGATATCTAGACTACATCTCACAGTTCAGCACGGACATCAAATACATAAAAGGAGAAGACAACGTCGTCGCCGATACCTTATCAAGAATCGACATGATCGAACAAGAGGCAAACATATCGTTCGAAAAGATCCATAAAGAACAAAGGCAGGACAACGAACTACTCGCACTCTTGGACGACAAGAACACTGCTCTGAACCTGATCAAAACCAACATGCAGGGACAAGAAATCGTCTTCGATCTCAACAAAGGCAACATGCGACCGTACATCCCAAAAACGCTACAGAGATCTTTCTTCAACCAAGTGCATAACCTCAACCATGCAGGAGCCGACGCCACGACCAAGACCATCAGTCAAAGAGGCGTCTGGAAAAATATGAAAGCAGACTGCGCAGCTTGGACGAAGGCCTGCATACCCTGTCAGAAGAGCAAAGTCAACAAACACACGAGGACACCGATCATCAAGATCGACATGCCGAGACAGAAATTCTGCGTGGTCCATGTCGACCTCATCGGACCTTTTCCACCATCAGAGGGACTGAGGTACTGCCTCACATGTATCGACCGATACACTCGATGGGCGGAAGTAATCCCTATCGCAGATATCCAGACCCACACAATCATCAGAGCCATCTGGGACAACTGGATTGCGAGATACGGCGTACCGGAGAAAATTATAACTGATCAGGGTAGGCAATTCATGTCTACGGACTTTAACTTGTTTTGTTCCAGATCAGGCATAGCACACTCCAACACGACGCCTTACCATCCACAAAGTAATGGCATGATCGAGCGATTTCATAGAACGCTGAAGACGGCCATTAAAGCTCACCACCCTGTTCCGTGGACAAAATCGATCAGCACCATACTACTCGGACTGAGGGCCACACTGCGCACGAATGCAGAGCACTCAGTAGCAGAGATGCTGTATGGGTGCAAACTAAAGTTACCAGCAGACATCCTGGAGCAGACGAACGACTACATTGACCCGGACTCCTACACTAGGCAACTGGTAAATTTCATGCAAAACGTCAAACCAAGGCCAGTCGAGCACCACAATAAAGGTAACGTTTTCATCCACCCGGAACTAAAGAGAGCCACACACTTGTTTCTGAGGGACGACAGAGTGTACAAACCCCTGATGCCGAACTACAAGGGGCCCTACAAGGTCATCACCAGGGCGGAAAAGACGGTAACACTGGACGTGGATGGCGAACATAAAAAGGTTTCGCTGGACAGGTGCAAGCCGGCGTTCCAGACAGCGGAAGAACGAGCCAGTCCAGCAGAAACGGAAACACCAACAGAACAACCGGCATACACAACGCGTAGCGGCAGGAGGGTGATACAGCGTCAGTTTTGAAAAACAGATTTCAAAACTTGGAAGGGGGCTGTGTGGCGGGTCGACAACGACGGCACGAGCCGAACATTGCCGAACGCCGACGTAGAGCGTACGAACGGGCCAAACCGACCTAGAGAAAACTACCGGATTCCGACCTCACCGCACGCGTCTTCGAGGCACAAAATTACCGCCAATTTAGATTTACCAACTTCATTTTATTTTGCCTAATATAGTTATTAGAATCCTTCTTTCAATGTGTTAGCTTCAGTAGTTTAGTTTCGTGAATAAATCTTTGTGTAAAACGTAAGTACCCTGTTTTACTTGCTCTCATTCTGTGCACCCACATAACTTTGTACATCACAAAATTAGGCCACCAACTAGGTGCCTACATAAAGGTGGTAACAACACGACTAAACTTATATAGGATTGATGTTATAGCACTCTGAAGATTGGTAAGATTTGTAAGCACTCTGATATTTTATAATCACATAGAGGCAATCAATGGTAAAGCATTAAATATATTAGGATTCGTTCTGCGTACTGCCAGGGTTCTGAGAACTCTATAACTCCTTGGTGCGGTGTAGACTCGAGAGAGGCTAGATGATTTGGCGACCACATCAATCAAAATACTCTCTTATGATATAGACAATCCAAAAGAAGATTCTACGATATCGCTACATGAGAGATTTAGGTATTATCCTTGGCTCTATCCGACTCTTGGCTTCAACAGTTCAGAGGTTAGAAGAAATATGTATTTTGACTAAATATTTTTTATCGATTGTTGCGTGGTATGGTCAATCGTAAATAATGGGATGGTATCAACATTGTTGGGAGATCAATAACAGCATTTAAAGAAGTCTTTAAAGAAGACGAGATGTGGGACTGCAAATCAATATTGAGAAAAGAAAATGATGACACAGAGCAGAAACCCATCGCACAGAGCAAGAGGCTGTGTTCAATACAAAGATAACTACTCCTTCAAAGTGGTCGAGCAATTCACCTACCTGGGCTCCAGTATAACTGAGAAAAATGAGGATCCAGCAGAAATCAGAAAAAGAATCACAGCATCCAACAAAACATACTTTTCTTTGCTGCCAGTGTCCACAGAAAAACCTAAATTACCATGTACAAAACAATTATATGCACTGTATTGCTGACAGTAAAGATGGCTGAAATGCTGGACACTTTTGAACGAAAAGTATTCAAAAGAATCTGCGGGCCAGTGAGAGAGAATAATCAGTGACGCTTCGCAACGAAAAACTGTACAATATATACCAGGCCCCGAGCATCTCGGCACATATGAAGTTGCTTAGATTAACATAGGCCGGACATGTACAGCGAACGCCTGACTCACGTGCCCCTAAAATATTAATGAGTGGACACCCGGGAGGAAAGAGATTAGTGGGAAGACCCAGGCTGAGATGGGAGGATAAAGTGAGAAAGGGTGCAGCGCAGTATCTCCAGGTGGCAAATCGGAAGACGACGGTTGAGGATAGACAGAGTTAAAGGCGAAAGTTGCAAGAAGCCAAAGCTCGATATGAGCTGTAGCGCCATCGGAGAGATGGTTGAAAATCGTAAAATAATTATCAGCATTGGTTTGTACGTTCCTGATAATTACCTAAGACAGCGTCAGCCTAATTTTTTTCATACTCCAATATACAGGACCAACCTGGCTGTTGGTAGGGCTACCGCTATGCTGAACAGCATCGCTCTGGATGTTGATCTGTTGCATGTCTCCAAAGGGGTTTTCCGGAACAGGATTCTCCGACTACTTTGACAAGAGCCTCTTTTATGTTTTTTTTAAATTGCGTGATAACCTCTATGCGGTATCACCATCTTAACTGATTACAAAATACGGGTTAATTAAAATTTAATCATCTTTTGATCTTGTCTCTTTTATTATTTAATAATTTGGCATAATTGCTAACGGGGTGAAATAATTTTATGTCATTAAATTAAGTGCTCTATCTGATATTTAACAAAAATTACACTCATTAATTAAGTGATTATAGAAATGTAAGTAAAGGTTATTATTTATTAATTATAATTATTATTCATTATATATTTAAACTGCCTTTGTTTTCAAATAATGCTTCGTACCACACACCTATGGCCCGCATGTGTCGGGAATATAATATAAACTGCCGAAACAATAAAATTGTCATTTTTCATGATACTCTCTCGGCTTTTGCGAATAATCTCTTAGGAATAAATCTTATTCAATAAGTACACACGTACAACTTATTTTTTATTGCATTGTATCCTGTATAAACAAATATATTAAAAAATATGTATTACAACTTAACGTATAAATCTATTTTGTGTAATTCTATAATTGAAGAAATATATGCATGTTAAATTATTTCGACGAATGCTTTAAATTGTATGTTTTCTAGTATGTATTTTTGTTGAATTACCTAATAAAATAAAATAAAATAAAATAAATAAAATAATAATTAATCATTTCTTAAAATTTCCCTGTTTATATTGGAGGAAAAACAGAACCAAAATATAAACAAACAAGCCTCTATGCTGTTTCCTGTAAAATTAAACTGTGAAAATAGAACGTCACACCATTCTGTCTATAGGATTGAATATATGTTTCGTTTTCTCTATAATCATACATCTTATATTGCACGCACGCGGTGCCAATTATTCCTTCATTTGACTTGTCCAAATTTGAGTATTTGTTGGATTTTGTAATGCCATATTTTTTTTGATCTTCCTTGTTTTCTGAGTTAAAACATTGGCAGAATGGTGAATGTTACACAGTGTCTAAAGTGGCAATTTTAAATAGCAGTGCCTTTTCCAAAATATCTCCATTTCTGATGTTAATCTACGAGGTTTTATTGAAATACACCAATATTATATATGGTTATATTCGTTCTGTGTCCGGATGCATTAAGAACACTGTTTTGTGTGTATAGAATCACGCTCTTGGAAAAGTATTTATGACTCGATCGCTACATACAGGTTAACATTCTACAAAAGAAAATTGACTAGAGAGAAATCTACCTCGCATTGTAGTGGTTCGTACGTTCGCCTACCATGCTTGAGGTCCTCAGTTCGATTCCTGACAAAGTCGAAGCGAAATATTTATTTTTAATGTGTTAGTACACTGCTATTATGTATTGTCCCTGGACTGGCTCCGAAAGCGTAACACTAATCACCTTATTTAAATATTTATTTATTTATATATTTTTTTTGCATCACAACACGCCAGAAGGCCCAATTACAGTGGTTAACACAGAACACCCAAGCCCTAAAAAAATACTTTGAATTTTTGTGTTTTTACTGGAAATCGAACCTACAGTGCGTGAGTCAAGCGTATTGACCACTACACCACGGAGGTCACCATTTTTCATAACATATTTGATAATTGATGATCGTGATACGTTGTATTTGGTGTTTTAAAGCAGTGCCATATGCATCATTATGTGCGGATAAGGGTATGATTGACATTGCAAAATATTTCGGTTCAACGCGGTTTAAACAAAAGAAGCGAAATGTAAACAAAATTAAAATTTATAATCGAAAAAATAAAATGAATTAAAGTTTCATCAATAAATTCAAGAGAATTCTCGAGAAAAACATGTTCTGAAGCAGGGTTGTCCATTTGTTTATCGCTAAGTATGGCATGTGGCGCACCCTTAAACACAGAAAATCCACGAAACGCCACCCAAGGGTGGATTTTACGGTCACTAAGGGATGCTTTATGGGCAGAATGGTCACGACTTCCGCCGAATCGCAACAAATCGATAACTCAGATGCTCACAGCCTACTCTAGGATATCCTTATGAGATATTTTCCTGTTTTTGGGGCAACAGTAAACGTTTTTACCCTTGTAAAATAATGGATGAGAGCTTTTGAGATTTTCGCCGTCGAGAAATAACCAGTTTGTATTTAAAAGATAATAGTGTATATTTTTCAATTATGAAATAAATTTTCATCAGTTCTCATCAGTAAGTTTTTCCACAACCTTGTAGCTATCATTATTAATATATCATATCTATGGCTATCATAACAGCTATTTAAGAACTATCCTGAAAAAGCCTTGCAGATATTAGAGCGATTCTTTATTCTAGGAATTAGCCGCGTTTGATATCAGACAGCAATATTTACTGAAAGCTGTGATGGTCACTCATACAAACTAGGAGTTCCAGTAGCGATCTGATTTCTCGACAAATGGTTAAAAATTCTTTAGCACCGAGACAGCAGTCCTACATAGTACAAAAGCTATAAGATGTAATCCCAGAACCATGGAAATATTGAAATAACTACAAGCTAAAGAAATTGCCGACTACTTTTTTTAGAGAAACTGATCGCGGAGAGTCTGGGAGATTTATGATCGCTTATGGTGGCCAACACGTGTTCTTATTTGAATCATTTTTTAATAATTGAATTTCAGAAATTCTTTTCTTTATGTAAAATCATTTCTTACATTAAATACGTTCAGTAAAGATTTAAAATTCAAAATACAGTTTTTTTTTTCAAGTCTAAAATTTCAACATGCAAATAATAGGGTCTTAAAAATAATATTTTTGTCTTTTTTTTTTTACTGTCGAAAAAATGTAAATCAATTGAATGCAGAAGCCAGCCAGAGAAAAGTGAAATTGAGATGATGATACCTTTATGAAACGAGTTAATACTTAAATCTGCACAACAGTAGAAATGTAAAAACTTTGACAAATCATAAACAATGAATACAATATTTTTTTAGTATTACAAACAAAAATCTAATTATGTATTTGGCCAGATTTATTGATTTTTAAAATACCGTCAGATGTTTCTAGTGCTGTGAGTGTTTTTTGCAAATGGAAAAATGGTGATCGACACTATTATCAGAAGGTAACAATTACAGTTTTTTGTATGAACATAAAATTGACCTTACTGCACCCGATAACACCACTATGTATTTTTTTTCTAAATTGTGCACTGGCTGCTTTCTACATGACTACGTTCAATTGAGGTTCTATAGTCCATACTCGGTTTTAAAAAAATGACGATTATTCTATGATTATTATGGATAACTTATATAGCGGTCGTGGTATAGTGATCAACGTGTTTGCCTACCATGCAAGAGGTCTCGGGTTCGATTTCCGACATGGTTAAAATGAAATATTTATTTAAGAAGGTGTTTTTAGAATATTTCATAGTATCTGAACTGGTACCTAAAGCGTAAGACTGATCATCTAACCTTCATGTAACCAAAGATCAATATACGCTGCAGTTGGTGTAACAATGCAGTACCCTACGCACCATCAGGTGCAGAAAGGAAATAATTATAGCGCCATGTTCGTAATATAATACCTCAAGTGCGCAGTACAAAGTTGTTCTATAAATAATTCTACAAATTGATAAATAAATAATTTTAGCTTTTTAGATTTGAAATTTAAGTAAAACAATTACTATTTTATCTCATGCTACGGATTTATTCAATTGATTTAGAAAACAAATGGGTTTTAAGTGTTTTCCGAAACATCACTGGCCTGCAACTGTAAATGCACGTTCATCGAATTTAGTGCGCCGGTTGCGTAGAGGTAAACTAACTTTTCCTCTCGCCGTAAATGTAGCTGATCTAAGTGTACAATTGTATGTTAGCTAGTTTCTCTGAAATGCATAGTCCCTTAGATATTCCGGAGCAGAGTTGTTCAGTGATTTATATATAAGCCAACAGAGTTTATATTCCACCCTCTGTGGAAAACGTAGCCAGTGTAATTTCCAAAGTAGTGGAGTTAATATCATTAAACTCTTTTTAATGTTTATTAACAGGATATATAATATATATAAATAAATGTATGCATTGGAAATTGTTTAAAAATTAAAATTAAAGTCAAAAAGTTATTTTAAAGTTTGTAGTTTGTAGTGAGTATTTACAAATGGAAATAATATTAAAAATGAAGAAAATTTGTAAAAGTAATTAAAAGTTTAGAATTAAAATAATGAATGAAAAACATGCTCAGATGTAAAAATAAAATAAAATAGTAATAACATTTTTAAAAAGGAAAAACATAAATATATACATAGACATTTTAAGGGGTTCAAAGAAACAATGAGAAAATGAAATATAAGACTATAAATTTAAGTCATTTTAAAAAACATCTTCAAAATTAATGACTCATTATAGTAAGAGCAGCAATATATTGATTTTATATACATTTACAATATAAGTAATGAAAAGTAGTTTAAAAGTATAAAAACGTGTCAATGCAGCAGAGAAAAAAGAAAAAATAACTGGTGTAGCAAGTAATCTTTAAAATTTGTAAAAGCAATATAAGGAGAAGATTTTAAACCAAGGGTAGTTGATAAAATTTCATTAAAGTGATTTTAGCAGTAATACAAATTTCAGTAGAGAAATTTGATTAAAAATAATAATATTAATGTATGTAATGTGAAGTATAAGAATAATATATAAGATATATGGATGTATTGGTTATAACATCTCCTTCATTTATTACCTGATAACGCTCCGGATATTTGGCAATCCTGAGACTGGAGTTCGGATAAACGTAGATTATTTTTAATGATTTTAATATAAGAGTAGGTACTGAATTCATTGGTTATTTAAGTTTGTGTAATAACAGTATTACAATCTCTTTGATATATTAAACTAGTTATAACTAACTAAATAATGGCGCCTCTACGAACCGTATTTAATATTCAGACGTTCTATCATAAGCGGCTCTGTGTTCCGGTTCTTGGCCGGACCGCACTCGTTTATTTCCGGCTTGGCCGAAATTAAAATGGCCGCGCTTCCGGCGTGCTCAATGGCATGCGGGAAAGCGGAAATAATGCAAATAGCACAATTTCGTCTTGTGATAACATTAATAGGTCGCTTAGTTATGTAGTGGTAGCGCGTTTGGATGCTACTGTATTGAGTTCAATTTCCGACATGAACGACATGAAATTCGATTTAGTATTATTAGACAATCTTTTTTTTTCTATTTTTACTATATTATCAAATATTCTACGGAATAATTCAATGAGGATATTACTAAAAACCAACACGTATTTCAATTAAGGTAGAATATTGGATTAAGCAAGGATTATTCTTCATCCAGAAGGATAAATAATAATGTTATGTGTGTGAAATAGAACCAGAACCCTAGACGAGTGTTTTTGACTCGAATGCTGCTCTCAAGTAAATATCAACAAAAAAAATCGAGTGGAAGGAGTCTGCCTCATTGTGTAGTTGATGACACGTTCGTTAACCACCTTTAAGGTCCTGGGATCAATCCCTGGCAAGATGGACATAAAATAATGATTTTTTGCTTGTTTGAACTGCAATATTTCATTGTTCCTGCATTCCTGGACTGGCACCTGAAGCGTAACACTGATCACTTTTCTTTACAAAAGCCTCTTTTACTTCACAAAAGTCAACAGATGGAAGAACTGAGGAAGTGTGGATGTTTAAACATAAGCAGAATGGTGAATGTTACATTGTTAGAATGTAGACTGCCCACATCCAATAAGAGGTCACAAGTCCTGTAAATCGGATTGCTGTTATGTGGCTAGTATCACGGACTCACGGATCAAGGGTCCGAGGTTCAAACCCCACTCTAGTCCGACTCGATTTCCATTTTACTATAGAGTTATTTATAACTAGTTGAAAATAGCCACTAAAATTAGAATATTTGGGTTAATTGTAAGAACGCAAATGTTTATTTATATATTTTTTTATGCTTCCTAGACTTCCATATTTCCTTCTCAAAATCATTTTCCCTCTCTGTTGCAACAAATTTAGATCTCAATAATTCCCCAGGGAGGAAATCCAGCCTGTCTACAAACACTTGGGTTTATTTGAGTTTAGCTACTGTTATTCTCTTAGTGCGATTTACTGTTTTTTTTTAATTTTTTTTTTATTATATTGAAAACATATTATACATAATTATATACAATATTCCCAAGGAGTTTTTTTTTTAAAAAACTCATTTAGGGACATACAGATAATAATTTTTTTAGAGACGTTTTTAAATTTTAAACTATAATATTATTTAACAAAAGCAGAAAAATTAAAATTATGATATACTACAAATTAAAAAGGGTATGAAAAATACTTGAAAATAACAGAATAAACAGAATACTAGGCATGGAAATAAATTCAAAATAATGTTTACATTATGCAATCTGGGAAAGAAAATTGAAAAAGTTTAAAAATTACATGGATGTATATATACATACTGAACTAGTACAAAATAAAATCATTTTTTTTAATTAACAAAATATGCGCACACCCAATACAGGTTAATTTTTTTTATCAAAAACGTTGAAAAAATTGAAATTATGTATACAAGCCAAAAAAAGTATATAAAAAGAAAAAAACACAAATAACATTTAAATAGTATTAAAAATTACATATACAAGCAAAAACGGTGAAGTATTAAAAGGTATATGTTCAAGATGCGCATTCTCTATAAACTAACATTATTTATTCAAAGTACTTCTGGAAAAAATAATTCTTCAATTCGTTAATTAATATTTTTTAAAAACATTTATTAATTTACGGACTTGTCCGTTTAAACAATACATAGGGTATTAATATTACAATATAGGAATAGTTATGATGTAATAACTTTTATTTGCAAATAAGTTACTAATAAAAAATACTTGTACACTTCTACTTATTTTATTGGTAAAAAAAATGAGTGGAAGTGTACCAAGTATTTTTAATTAATAACTTAAATGTAAATAAAAGGAATTCTATCAAGAATTGTCAATAAATAGTTTTAATCAAATAAGAATATTTTGACTTTGACCAAATTTTTGTAGACAAGGACTGGATTCAACTCCCTGGGGAGCTGTATATATTAATATATTACAACAGAGATGAAGAACATTTAAGAGAATGTAATATGGAAGTCTAGGCATCTACAGGGCTTATGACCTGTCAATGGCTTTTTCAAAAAATTTGGACAAACTCAAAATATTGTTGATAAATTGCCTGGTCCATGAAGAAGTATAAAAATTGAAAAAATAATATTTTCATGCGTTGCCTAGTATGTAGGTGAAATAATTCAATTAGATGAATCTCACCCGCATAAATAAAGGTTTCAGCTCTTTAACTTCACAAACATCAACAGATGGAAGAATTGAAGGAATATAGATGTTCAAATATAGGCAGAATGGTGAATGTTACACAGTGTGTAAAGTGGCCACTTAAACCAGCCAATGACAGGTCATAAGCCCTGTAGATGCCTAGACTTCCATATTACCTTCTCTTAAATGTTCTTCATCTCTGTTGTAATATATCAAATAAGAATAGTTTAAAACATAAAAAAATAAGAATGAAGCGTTGACAAACATAAAGGACATCAAGACAAGATATTGACTATTTATTTAGTGCTCGTTTAAATCGTTGTAAACTTATCGTTATAACATGGATGTATATATATATATATATAATAGCATTTCCATAATAAATTCCATTTTATCATCCCCTGCAGTAAAATTGCTCTCTCTTTCTTATTCTTATTTTACTCTCCTCCCTTTGAAACTAACTCAAGTTTGCATAAATTGAACGTGTCGGATGAATTCACGGTGAATAAAATATATTTAAATATGGTTTCATTTCTTGCACTAAAAATAAGAGAGTACCTACGCTACTATACGAATATGGACTAATCGAATGCAGGGGCGAATCTTCGAAATAAGCGATTTTGCGCAGCCTGCCATTATATTTAACTTTTGATAGTAATATTTTATAACAGATACATTTTTGTGGTCACCGTTTATATATTCCTCCAAAAATAAATATTAATATTCGCGCTCAGCCAGTTCCAATTGCCAGCGTTCAACCAGCGGATTACATCAGTTTATTTCTGCATACAAATACGGATACTGTGTTTAAATTCTTAAAACCTAGTTCTTGTTTTTTCCTTCTTAAGTAAGCTTGCAAATTACAGATATTATTGAAAGATTTTCTATTCGAATTATAGTATTTATTTATTTATTTATTTATTTATTAACGGACATTGTCCATGTATACAATTTATAAGGTTTAAATATTACATTAAAATAATAGTTTAAAACATTTAAAAAAAAGAAATGAAGCATTGACAAACATAAGGGACATCGAGACAAGATCTGGACTATTTATTTAGTGCTCGTTTAAATCGTTGTAAACTTAAACCAAAAAAGTCAAGATCTTGTCTTGAGTTAACAAAACGACAAAGGCGGGTCATTGGAGAATTTAGGCCATAGTTTGTTCTATGCTGATCGATGAACAGTACTTAATTTTTTCTCAATCTACGAGTCGGAATATTGAATTTTACTTGTCCCAGTAATGATGGAACATCGATTATACCATTTAGTATGCCGAACATATATATGGAGTCAATATTAGTTCTACGTTTTTGTAGACTAGAAATATTTAACTTTGACTCTATTTCAGCATAAGAATAATTATCTCTCTCTAGTCCAAGCATCCACGCTATTTTTCGAAGCAAGCGATGTTGGACTGATTCAATGTGATTTATGCGATTGACATAGAATGAAGACCAGACCACTGAGGCATAATCAAGAAGAGGGCGAACAGTTGAGCAATAAAGAGTTTTGATTGTACGGACATTAGTAAAATCAGAGGATATTCTGTTAATGAAGCCAAGTAATTTCAGTGATTTATTTACTGTATTATCTATATGCTCGTTGTATGTCAGTTTATAGTCCAAAACAACTCCTTTTGAACATGATTTCCTAATGCCTACTTTTCTTTAATATTATACAGTTGACATATGGCATAAAACATGTGGCGCTCGACGTGGCTCTTTTTGGCATTATTCATTAGTAGGAGTCGGCGCAGTTTTTAGTGTTGACATTTCATAATGAATATAGTACCTACTGAACGTCATAGAGAAAAAAATTTTTGTTCAAACGTTGTATTAAAGTAGTATAGAATATGGCTATTTGTATCGCGAAGTTACTTATAATACTCTTTAATAATATTACGTTGTCAGTGGCTATAAATCTGAGAAATGTGGTTCACAGAACCACAGAAAAAAACAATTTACATATTATTATTTATACGTTCCTAACAGTTTAGCTAATATAGTAAAACACAATTTTTAAATAAAATTCGATTTAATTATTCAATACAGTTGTCTTCGAGGGCGGTACAACGATTATAGCGGTCATTCAATTTTTCGATACCATTTTTATAGTACTATATCTTTTTAGCCTTAAAATAAGCCTCAGTTTCAGCGATTACCTCTTCATCAGTGCTAAATTTCTTCCCGGTGAGCATTTTTTTGAGGTCTGCCGACAGGAAAAAGTCAGATCGGGAGAAAACAGTGGATGGAGAAGCAATTCGTAGCCTAATTCACGCAATTATGCCATCGTTTTCATTGATTTGTGACACGGTGCATTGTCTTGACGAAACAGAACTTTTTTCTTCTTCAAATGGAGCCGATTTTTCGTGATTCCATCCTTCAAACGCTCCAACAACGCCATGTAATAATCGCTGTTGATGGTCTGGCCCTTTTTGAGGTAATCGATTAATATTATACCATGGACATCCGCAAATACTGATGCCATAACCTTGTCACCTGACTGTTGCGTCTTTCCTCGCTTTGGATTCGGTTCATCGCTTGCAGTCCAACTGGCTGACTGTCGATTGGACTCTGGAGTGTAGTACTGGAGCCATGTTTCATCCGTTGTAATATATCGACGGAAACATTCATCTTTATTAATCATCAACACGTTGTTGCTTTTAATCGATTTTGAGCACGTGCGGCACCCATTTTGCACACAGCTTTCGCATGTCTAAGTATTCATGCACGATATGTCCAACGCGTTCCTCTCATGTTTTTAGAGTCTCAGCTATCTCTATCAACTTCATTTTACGATCATTTAAAATAATTTTGTAGATTTTTTTTATGTTTTCGTCAGTAACAGCCTCATTCGGGCGTCCACTGCGTGCATCGTCTTTGATGCTCATTTCGCCTCGTTTAAATTTAACAAACCACTTCTCAACGGTTGATTTTTCTTGTACAGAGTCCGAATAATGTTTATCAAGCCAAGCCTTGACTTCAACAGTATTTTTTTCGCCATGAAACATTGCTTTATTAACACACGAAATTCTTTTCTATCCATTTTTTTCACAGTAACAAAAATAATTTTACTCACAATGCTCTCATGAATTAATAGTCCGACATCTATCAAATTTATACACGTATCTTTTCAAGGTTTATACTGACTAAAATTATATTGATTTAATTTTTGTAACGCCATCTTTGTGGCAGGCTATGTACTTTTCAGCCCGCCTAATATATGTAGGTATAAATTAATGTTCATTTTTGCTGAATACCTACAAAAAAGCACTCTTGCCACTGCAGCAACACATCTTAAACGAATTATTAAATCACAAAAGGCATTATAAAAGTTATTCTCAAGGTACCATTAAGAACCCCATCTAAAGATATTTTCAAAGCCTTTGATGTGCCTGAGATATGCCTAATATACGCTAAAATTATTCTGCTAGACAGATTTGGAGATGGACATCAATATGTAACAAGGACAAGAAATAATCTCACTGTCAATATTCCTGGCTTTAACACAACATTTAGACAAAGGCTCAAGGATTATTTTTCTGCCAAATTAATAAATATGCTTGCCTATAAAATTAAGTTGACTGATAAAAGTCAATATTACAAAATAGAAACCAAAGTTTTGGTTGAATAAAATTAGAATAAAACAAAATTCAAAAAATTCTAATACAGTGTGTACGTAAAAAAAAACACCGTACAGTCTCAACAACGTTTTGATAGTGTCAAAATATTTCCAGACTGGCTGGATTTCCTCCCTAGGGAGTTATTCAGATCTAAATTTGTTGCAACAGAGAGGGCAAATATTTTTTAGAAGGAGAATAACTCCCCAGAGAGGAAATCCAGCTAGTCTGCAAACATTTGGACATACTGAGAACATTATTGAATGAGATTAAACTAAGTCAAATATTTAATTTTTTATTTTTATATTTTTTATTTTATTTTTATTTACAAATCATATAACATGAAGTATTTTACAAGTTAAATACGTTGGATTACATTCCTAGGAGTTACAACATATATCGTATTATTAGCGCCATGATCTTTTAAAGTTTTGTATTTCTGGAAGAACTCCGCTTGGAACGTCAAAGGTTCTTCTCTGTCAGTCCTTCCGATTGGTTTGTTTACGGTAAGCAAACCGGATATCCTTCACAGCTCTCTCATATCATTGGTTGGTTTAAGTAAACCAGTGACGTCGTTTAAAGAAGTGCTTTTTTATTATTTTACTATTTTTTTGTACATTTCTACAGGAAACTTTGCATACAATTTAATGCTCTAATTTTATCTGAGAGCACGAAATCATTTTTTGTATCCAATTCCCAGTAGAGCTGAAGTTCCTCGCTAACTACAGGCAGTGAAGGAAGGGGTAAAAGAAGAAATATTAAATACAAAAAAAATGTTTTAAGACGTTGCCTAGTAGATGAATTGGTTCAGCCGGGTGAATCCTACCCCCATGATAAAGGTTTCAGCCCTTTTACTTCACAAAATTCAACAGATGGAAGAGTTGAGGAAATGTGGATCTTTAAACATATGCAGAATTGTGAATGTTACACAGTGCATAAAGTGGCCACCTAAACCAGCTGGTTGCGCGAGTGGTTGGTGGGATTGAGTGGTTTATGGCTGGATGGACCGCCAGTGGATGAAGGTCCACCTATCTTACCCATCCTGTAATCACCCAACTTTCGATGTTTGTTTGTTCTCCTCGTCTCTATGGCCATGGGTAGCTACGGTTGCCATAATAACAATTTTCCATATCCATAGAAACAACATCAAAAATCACTTTTTTTTTTCTTTATAATTTCTGTCAACAACCGCATTAATCATATTTTATCTGCCCGCATCCGCACACCTTTACATTTTCTGACCACCGCGCCGCCACATTCATTTCCCGAATAACTATAGTGAAAGTGCTGTGTTCACCGATAAAGGGAAACACTACATAGAAGCCAGGACTTGGAGACAGCATCCGGATTGCTGTCCCTGATTCTCTTTCCTGACTTCCTTTAGGTAAGATTTTTGTCTGCTGTAGTTTTTTTGGCCGCAAACCGTTCTTGTCCGTATCTGCCATCATCGCGCAAACGTATATTTTGTCATCCCAAAAAATTAACACAGATCAAAGATTCAGTCAAATAATACCCACGCAAGTTTATAATCGCCACCCCACCAGCCAACGACTTCCTTATCCCTTCTCGAAAATATTTCCTCTCTCTGTTGTAACAACTGTACAGTCTTTTTAATGTAATTCTGTTTAAAAAATATTTCATGTAGTATCCACAATAGTAATAATAATTAAACCTAACCCATCAAATATTCTTTAGATTTTTTTTTACATTTTACGAGAGGTAACGCCCTCACTTTAAAGACCTTTTCACGTCTTCTAACCCTAAAACACGATTTAAGCGCGTAGTATCAAGAGTTTTCCTTAAAAATGTATTAGTACAATGTCTGAAGTATGTAAGTAAGCGTATAATAAGTCCTTTTTTGCGTTTATATAGTTTACGTTATGAATAACTATCAGTGTGTGTGTTAGGGTCGGCCGATATGATTTTTTTCCGAATTTTGAAATGAAAGGGGTCCAAAAAGTTGCCTTTTGGATTACTCGGAATGCAATAAATATTTTAAAAATATTCGATACTACTTTTGGCTATCAACCAGAGCTTAAAGTGTTCGAAAAAATCGTTTTTTTGCGCTAAACCGGCAGTCATTTTATATTTAAGTAACAAAATCAGTCCAATTAAATGAAAATGTGCATTAAACCTTATTTAATAAGTATCAAAGGGCGTGAGTTGCACTTTGTTTTGTAATAAATGGATAGCATTGATGAGCCATTGTTTTCATCAATATTAGCAAGGCGGTCAACGGAATCAGTTCCGCGGAGTGTAAACTTTTGGCATTTCGGTAGTTTTAAAACGTGTTCGAATTTGTAATGTGATTAAGTTATACCTTATCAATATGGACAATCAACAAAATGTTCATCATTCCCTATCCGCATATGATGCATAGGGCACTGCATTAACACACAGATCAGAACGTATCTTGATCATTTTTGTTACATGAAAGTAAGATGATCAGTCTCGCGCTTCGGGTACCAGTCCAGGGAATGTGAAAAAAATATTTTTTGTGTAAAAACACCCTTTTTAAAAGAATATTTCACATCAACCATGTCAAGAATCGATCCCGAGACCTTTTTACATGGCAGGCAAATGCGCTGACCATTACACACGAGGCTGATGTTCAGACAGTGATAAACTTCAAACCTCGGTGGAGGGCTAAAAGTAGTATGGAATATATTTTTTTTAATTTTTACGTTCAATGTGATCCAAAATACAACTTTTAGACCCCTTTCACTTTCAAATTTTCAAAGTTCATACTTCACCGGCCCACCCTGGTGAGCGTGGTGTGCCTGAACAAAAATAAGATGTAGTTTGAGAAGAAAAATAAATCCCCTCGTGTTAACTTGTGTGTTCTTCAAACTATTACTTAATTCCACTGTAGCGTGTTAAGTTTCCACGCTTTCTCTTACATTTCGTGTTTTGTGAAAGAAAAGGGGTTTGAAAAGGGTCGATGCAAGTCAAAATGTACCAAAAACTTGAGATAACAAAGCCCAGATCTAACCCAGTTTGGTACGTTCCCGGATTCCTATTAACTTTTTACCTATCACTACCCGAAGGGAATGTTTGGTCCAATTTAATATCGACTCGGGAACGGAAAAGGGCCGAAGACTCGTCTAAAAAGAAAACAAACCCTTCTTACTTTATAAACATTATAAAGAACCCAGCTTACGTAGATTTTGCCCGAAAGTCTTACACAATTTTTTGCAGGCATTAAAAAAATATTTTATATTTTATTTGTCTGTGTCCAGGCGGATAAATAATACAGTTCTACGAGTGAAACAAAACTGTTTTTGACTCTTATGTAAAAATACTGAAAAAATAAATCAAGTAAGGAAAAGTTCGCCTCGCAGCGTAGTGGTTCGCGCGTTCGCCTACCTTGCTCGAGGTCCCGGGTTCGATTCCTGGCAAGATTGACATTAAACGTTGGCTTAAATTTTTGTATTTTAAATAGTGTAATGTCCTGCCGGTAAAACAACTTTGTGACTTCAAATTATTTATCTTATTAAACATACAAAATTTTTGCATTTATATAAAGTTAATTTGACTGTTTAAGTAGGGTTCTGTTTAACCCTGTTCTAAGACAATTTTATCAGCCGAAAATTTAATATGGTATATGTGTTTAATAAACTAAGATTTTTAACGGCGTTTACCTAAATAAAATTTAAGAAATAACTTTAAAATTTAATCAACGAAAAATAAAAATTCAAACAATAACATGTGTTGGCCATCTATCGGCTATCCTCATCCTTTCAAACTCTTCGTGACCACTAAGAGCCTTACTTATAAACCTAGTATAAAGTTACCTCTAGGCATAAGGGTAGAATAATGATAGGAATACCATCCTTATTCTACCACTGTAATAAGAATGGTATTCACATCCGTATTCTACTACTTATTCTTATTTTTAGGGGCGGAGGTCAATGTTATTCAAGCTCCTGACGTCACTGTGACCTGTGATGATCTATTGTAACGAATCCCCGTAAATAGTTCTTCCCCTCCAAGCCCAGGTTTATAAAGAGCCTGGCTAATGTCTGGAAGGCGAGAGTTTACATTTTTCTAAATCTCCCCCTCCAAGCTCAGATCCGTAAAGTATCGGGCTATTAGGTAAGGGGGGCGAGCTCTTTAACATTCTCAGGTTCAACCAGTGGTCTTCCGGGCATCGCATTCACAAAGATGTTTACTTTTTATGTCTCATTAAATAAATGTCATGTTTAAACTTATATTTATTTTTATTACACTTTTTTTCATAGATTCATGGCTGAAAGTCTTTGGTGTAATTTTTAACTAAAAATTTGGTGCTTATTTCGAAAAAACGAAACAATCAACGAACGAATACGAAGGTATCACAATTTACATTCTTCTTTTGCGATTTCCCAAAAAGCTTGAGTTGAGTCGTTTTCGCAAAACCCCCTTAATGCATTATTGTCTATTTTCAAAAGGTTTTTCAACGTATTTTATGATGACACACTCATGAAACCATTTTAGATCCTTTACTTTATTACATTATTCGAATGTTGTAAAAATCACTGACTTTTTTGTAGACCTACATATTAACTTTTGTAACGAAACTGTAATTTTGTACCTGTCATGTAAAAAGCCCTCAGGGCTTTCAAAATAAATTAATAAAAATAAAAATTTCATTAATTGATTCAATGGATGAGATTTCGAAAAAAATATCAGGTAAATAGAACCTTTTTGTACAGATTAATAGCTGAAAGCCTTTGGTATAATTTTTGATTCAAAATTTGGAGCTTACTTCGTAAAAGATAAAAGAATCGACGAAAAAATACGAAGGTGTCACAATTTACATTCTTCTTTTGCGATTTCCCAAAAAGTAGATTTTTTTAGCTGAGTCGTTTTCGTCCCAAAGGTGCAATATTATCGCTCGTTTACCTGTTAGGCCTATTATAATTATAATATCATCAAACTTAATATTTATTGGACAAGTATACGAAATGTTAAGAAATGAATTGCCAGTAGTTTTGGTCAGGAGCCGCTTGTGGTACGGGGGTAAGTAAATCTTAAATTTTGTGTATATTTGAATGAACACCCGGGTCAAAATGATCAAAACATACTAATTTCAGTACTATAAACCAAAATCTTGGGTCTCAGTTGCCTTCTTTCAATCTACGTCACATCATCGTAAATAATATTAATATGATTTGTATCAGAGCATTATTTGTTTACGACGCCGACGCCGGCGCTACAATAGGACGAGACGTGACTCTACGTTATGTTTATTGTACGTTGGTATGTCAGAGTGGTTGGCACACGACTTTGAAAACGAATACGAATTTGAAGTGCATAGATTGTCGTGCCCTCGTTTTGTGAAGATCTAAGAGCTCGTCTTTGTCTGCGAGATCGTTTGAGAGAGCACACTATCGTTACTCGTTACATAAGTCGTGCCGGAGAGAGATAAAAGAATGACAGATTATCGAAATTCTCATGATTTCACGGTCTTAAGTAAAACAATGATATTTTTAATATTATTGTATGTCGGCCTTGTGAAGTAATGGTCAGCGCGTTTTCTTACCATGCAAGAAGTCTCGGGTTCGATTCTCGATATGGTTGAAATAAAATATTATAATTAATGGTTATACCTTAAAAGAGTTGACTCAAAAGGTTTTTTCTAATCAATGTGAACACGGTTATGAAACAAGAAATAAACATGAAGTAAGACTACCATTTCGTAAGAAAACAAATACACAGAACTCGTTGATGCACTGAGCTGTACAATTATTTTATAAGGAAATACTATTAGAAATAAGACAGCAAAAAAATACTATTTTATTTAAATATCAGTTTAAAAAACATGTGTTTAGCAGATAAGTTAGTTTTTAAAAAGTAATCTTATTCGTGTTAGCTTTATAGAAGTTTTCTTTTTAAGTGTACGTATATTGTTTAGAAATGTTAATAATTAGTATATGTTTTAATAATAATGAGATATAAGTTAATATTCGAAAATTCATTTATTATGTATGTACTATTTTGAGACTAAATAAAAAAAATAAATTAAAAAGTATTGATTTTAAAAAGTGTTTTTACACTAGAATATTTCATAATTCCCGGACTGGCACCTAAAGCGTAAAACTAATCATCTTAGCTTTATGTAACAATTTTTTATCAAGATACGCTGCGATTTATGTACCAATGCAGTGCCCTATCCGTCATTAGGTGCGGAAGAAGAATGATGATGATTAACAAATTACAACAGGGATGGAGAACATTTTAGAGAAGGGAATAATGGAAGTCTAGTCATTCACAGGACTTATGACCTGTCAATTGCTGGTTTAAGTAGGCATTTTACAATTTTGTTATACGGTAAAAAAACAGCGTATTATTAAGTACCGTCTTAATCATTGATGGATTATTGAGCAACTTTCTGAAATATATGAATTGGGAATTCCCGCCAGATGCAAATGGGAGACTTCGTTGAAATTCTTCAGTCTACAAAAACTCATTGAACTTATCTGCGCAAGTGTCGTGAATCGCGCACGATAAAAGACATACTTGCCAAGCCCATGATACAGTCGTAAAACAGTGGTAACTCCACAAGCCGGTGACAATGATCCCCGACATCCTGAGTGCCCATAAACTGGTGACACCCGACAGCGGTACCCACGCTATCAACTCAATCACCTTTTCTCTTCCTGAATCTCTCTTCCGGGCTGCGAGACGATAGTTGCTGCCCATGTGATAGCATCACTGAGCAGACTGTATAACATATTTTAATATACTGCCCAATGTTCGATAGGCCGAGATGGGAGCTGGAACGCAAACTGAACACTAGGATTGCTGTGACAAATAACCTAGCTGAGCTTCTGAACTGTAATGATACATGAAGAGAGACTGTTCAATTTATTACAGGGACGATCAAGCAGGCTAAATTTTTTAATGGCGGTATTTAGCTCCTTTAAATAATTTTTTTTGTGTCCCTTTTTTTGTTATTTGTTTATGTAATATTTCAACTGTTATTTTTTATTTTTTATTCTTATTTTACTTTTACTTTTAGTATTGTTATCTACGGTGAAAAAAAAAACCAAAAAAGGTTTAAGTCAACTAAATATAACTTCAAGATAAATGTATTCAATAAAACCTTGCAATAACAAAAGAAAGGCACAAATAATCTAACTATATATTTTTTTTTTAATCTCTTCTCCTTTCCTTTTTCCTCTTTTTTTACTTTTTCCCATTGAGAATAGTTTTGATTTAAAGTAATTTATAATCAAATACGTTTATTTATATTTTTAAATATCTTTATTTTCTATTGAATATGTTCTGTAACTTGAACTATAAAAATAAAACTTTTATTTTATTGGTTGGTTGGAAGAAATTGCCATTTGGCAATAAGCCCGCCAATGTACAAATAACGTTATGTACAAAAAGTTAAATAAATATAAATAAATAAGATATTCCAATTAGAAATATTGCTGGAGAAACTTCGTAAACCATCAACGCAGAAAGCGAAAATTAAATGTAGTTTTGTTCAGTGACACGAAAACGAAACCAGAATTTTTTTCAAGCGCCACATACGATCGTTCGTGTTATCCGATCGCAAACACATTTGTTTGGGCCTTGGTTACCTACCATCTTGGAAAATAAATTAACCACTCTCTTTTATGCATGTCATAATATAATATGTATCCATAGACACTTCAAACCTAATGGGTACTATCTTTGCTCTTTGCTTATCCCACGCAGAAGTAAGACATAGAGGTTTGACATTTGGAATGTAAAAAATTGTAAAGGAAAGATTGTTTCGTGGTAAAGTTTGTATTTTTAATTCAATAAAGCTCTTAATAGAAAATGATTTCTGTAAAATATTGAGCTTTTGCACATAGTTTAATTATTTTTTAATAAAAAAAAAATCTAGAAAATTTTTCATTTTATTTTATTGGGCAAACAAACAGTACGTACAAAATATATTTACAATTTCTTTGTATATTAGTGTAGAATACCCATGCACACACCAATAAATTGTTTACACTTTACACAATAATTAAAATTATCAACAATATTTTGAGTTTGTCCAAATTTTTGTGGACAAGGGCTGGATTTGAGTAGTTCTTGATTATCACCGGAGCAAAGGCCGATTGTATATCTACATAAATAAAAATAAATAAAATAATAATAGCGTCAGGACAAAATCGCTGGTACATCATATTATAATGTATCGGAGCTTTGCTTATAGTAAACGAAATTCCCCAGACTATATGAAATTCCTAAAATGTTTAAGAATACCCCATTGTAGTAGAATTTCAACATTTTTCCCAAGGAAACAAGCTATCCGCAATATTAATATCCAAAGATAAAACAAAACACAATTCCAAGGGAAATAACTTGGCGAATGGACGGAGATATGAATATACGATTATTAGAATATTTTTCTGATATTGAGAGAATTGTTTACATCGTTGTAATAATATTCTTATTTATTTTTTATTATTTTTAAACCTCAAGTTAAAAGAATGAGTACTTTGGTGGAATTATTGCTAAAAGCAATATCTTCCAGCCAACCAAAATACAGACTGGTCAAAAATTTGTACTAAAAAAACAATGTATATCAAAAGATCATAAATAAAAAAAACCTAATTAATTAAAAACAACAGGTGGGAGATAGTTTTTTTTTAAAGTTCGTTATGTTATACATATTAAATGATGAGGAACGTGAAATCAGATAATGAGTTTGGAAGGAGAAAGAAAAAAGAACCAAGGAATGAAAAAGGCATAAAAATGTACATAAAAAAAAATATATATTACAATTCAGGGATTATTGGAGAGTTCAGGATTCTGAGGATATATTATAATGTTTCAGGCGTTTCTTGAAGGTGGCTGGAGAAGGTGCATTTTTTATATGAAGAGGTAGCTCATTTCAAAGCCTAGCAGCTTGGGCGAAAAATGAATAGCTGAAAAATGATTTGCAATGTCGAGGAATGGAATGTGTTCTCTTCTGAGAAGAGCGAAGCAAAAGACCATGATCAGAAAGGTAAATTAAATTCTCAGCAAGATATTTTGGAACGGATAAGTAATAATATCCTTATCTATTTTTTTTAAACTTCAAGTACAAAGAATAAGTATCCATCCTCCAGCCAACCAAAAATAAGACTGGTAAAAAAAAGACTTGGTCAAAAATTTGTACTAAAAACGAAAATATCTGCTTAAAAAAACGTAGTTTATCAAAAATAACAGCTGTTTTTTTATAGGGAGATTTTATATTTGAAAAAGAAAAAAAACATTTTGGAATTTTAAAAAAATACATTAACAACCGAATTTTGAGCAGCTTAAAAATTACAGTTTGTAATCTCATTACAGTTTTACTTGATAAATTAAAACCATTTAAGATATTAAATATTCGTCTGGTTCATTAAAATATTCTTAATTTAATTTCGCTCACATTTCCTAGGTTTGAGTTACATTTTTTAAAATGAAAATGTGTTTTTGAATATACAACAGTATTTTTTAAAATATTACAACAGAGATGAAGAACATTTAAGAGAAGGTAATATGGAAGTCTAGGCATCTACAGGGCTTATGACCTGTCAATGGCTGGTTTAAGTGGCCACTTTACACACTGTGTAACATTCACCATTCTGCCTATATTTGAACATCCATATTCCTTCAATTGGTCATAAGCCCTGTAGATGCCTAGACTTCCATATTACCTTCTCTTAAATGTTCTTCATCTCTGTTGTAATATTTTAATATAAACAGCTTCCCAGGGAGTTGAATCCAGTCCTTGTCTACAAAAATTTGGACAAACTCAAAATATTGTTAATTCTCATATTATTCAATAACTTATTTTTTCATAAAAGTGAGTTTGAAATCTTGGTAAACTACACAATCAGTGCTTCACCATTTAACACAAATTTTAGAGAGATGTTTTATACCTGATTCATTTAATGATATAATAACTTATATTTAAATATATTACAAATTAAAAATACTCAGTTTAACTTCGATTCATTTATTTGACCAATTAGCGCTTTCACCCTCAAATGAGCATCAATAAATGTTAAGTTTATATGCTGCAAACAAAATATAAATAGTTTTTTTCCGGTGTTCCACAAGGAAGCTTTCTCGGACCGCTACCGTTTAATTCAGGTGATTAGAAACTAATTTCTTATTTTCTAATGCCAGTGACTATGCCGCTGTCTTCCAATGCATCGTTTTTTCATACATGTAATGCTTATTAAATTAATGTTGAATAAAATATTTTTTTTATTCGACTCACCGGTCTTCTGTGGTGATCTCCGTGTTGAGCGCAGTAGTCTTCTGTTCCGGACTCTAGCCTCACTCTTCTCCACTCTTCCTGATCTACTGCTCCTCCTCCAGGATGCACTTGTGTTGCTTCGTCGCTAGAATATTTGGAAAGGAAATATTTAGCAATTATAGATACGGTTGATCAAAATCCAACAAATGGGAACGAACTCAGTTACTTCTTTGATAAGTGCAAACGCAATATATAAAAATGTATCTTGACGCAAAAACGAGTGTGTTTGAAAACCAGTATAGGTAAAAGCTGTAGATATTTTCTAATTATTAACGTATTGCATCCCGGAGCCGTGTAAACACGTGATTGTGTATCCGAGCGTTGGGTCCCGGTCCCGTGTTTTCACGTGGTGTACCAGCTATCTAAAAATGCGCATTTTATTCACATCTAGTGACTTTTATTAGTACTTTTTCGTAGTTTTATGAATAGTAAAAACTCAAACCATTCTAAAACTGTCATCTGATTTGCAATATCGGTAAATAAAAGGATCTCTTTTATCGATTGAAATCACATGTTTTTTTCACGGCTACTTGTGGCCGCCATTGACCATTACGATTTCGCCCAGTTTCGCTTGCAGTTGACGTTTGATTTTGAAAATTGTTTACGAGGGATATTTTACACACCTGAAAGTGTGCTGGAATATAATAAGTATATGAGCGGTGTGGACATCTCGGACCAGTTCTGTAGGTTCTTTAGTTTTAAGTAATCATTTTTCGCCTTCTGGAGACCACATTTTGCAGTCACCGGATCCACTCCGAGTGCAAAACTTGCAGGATGAACAGGTTGTCAGGGAATATGTCCAAGCGTGTTTTAATAGCTATACCTGCCACAGAAAAAAAAGACAAACCCTGTCGAACCTGGAAGGTTTGTGCAAAGCACAAATAAAGGAGTGAGACCCGGGTATATGTGCAAACGTTGCAATGTGCCTCTCCATAAAGGCCAATGTTGGCAAAATTATCATATAAAAATGACTTATTAAATAATTTTAAATAAATATGAGAAGTTTCAATTGATTTAACCCAGTATTTTTATAATAATAACACTTTTAAGAAACCCTTCACAAAAAATAAATTTTAACAAAAATGGGCCGGGTACGGGGTAAATTTTATGTGTATTTGACCCGTGCTCATAGTGTTAACCATTGTCACCTCGATCAAAACCATTGCTGATTTGCAGATTTAGCTATAACTCAAACAATTTATTAAAATACGAGACCGCAAAACAGATTTTAATTCTTACTTAAACTTGCAAATAATGCTTTTGAAATCTTGATATTGTTTGTGGCTTTTTTCAATTCGCTACTGGGGTTTTACTTATACATGTTTATGTTAGTAAGTTTATTCGTACTAGTTGGTATGTTATTATTTCATATTACACTGCCTACAGCATCTTTACAACTTAATTATATTTATTACGAGATATTTACACAAAATTTTATCAACGGATTTATTACAGGGTGGGGACAGGAGAGTTTCGATATTGGTAAAAAGTCGAACGCGCATGTAGGAGAAGTTTGATTCAGGATAAAACCGCTTATTGGGCATCCAGAAAAACATGGTTCATATCTTTCTCCTCTAGCTAACATTCGCACATGGCAGAATCATGGCGCATTTTACATACAAAGCTTGGGTTATCTTGTTCTTGTTCAGAATTACTTTAGAGAACCAAGGTTCTTCCTGGGGGTTTTTCCTTAACATTTAAGTTACGTTTAAGATGAAAAAAATGCTTAATCTAAGAGGCTACTCAATATTCTTGCCATGTGCAAAGTTGCTTCTCCTTCAGAGGGAGATGTTTAAAATTTTTTTTGGAAGGGTCCCCTAATCAACCGTCTTCTTTGCTAACGCATCCACTATTTCGTTACAGGAAATACCACAATGACTAGGAATGTAGGGATCCAGGACAATTTTTTATTAGATGGCTCTGATGATGAAATTAGAGTTTTTGAACAGAAAATCAAAGTTCATCAACTAGAATGCTCCAACAAACAAACAAACCATCACGCCGTTTCTTCTTAGGAGTAGGCAGAGATGATTAAACGCCATATCACTCTATCTTTGCATACAGATCTTGCCTCCTCTACATTCATACATTTTCTCATACACGCGCGCCGATTTTTCCGATTTTTAACATTTCCATCTTCAAGTATTTGTTAGATTTGGTCATGCCATGTCTTCCTCGGTCTTCCTCTATTTCTGCATCCGTCAACATTTGCAACGTAAATATTTTGAGCTGTTTTTTCGCTGTTCATTCACTCTACATGTCCAAACCAACGCACCACACTCTTGACTCTGTCGATAATGCAAGTCTCAGCCTTACATAGTTCACGGATCTCGACATTTGTGCACCTATCATACATCGTTTTACCACACATTCGCCTGAGAGATATGTATGTCAATTTTACATGTCAATTTACATTTTTTTTCTCTTTTCTATTTAATAAATCTGATATGCATATTTTGTAATGTGTTTGAGAATTAATTAGATACTCTGTAATGTTCTCAATATAACTAAAAATAAATTAATGAATGAAATGAAATTTTGACAGCATTTAACCGACTTTCATCATTATTTTTTCGATTCCACTCTTGGCTCCCATACATTAGAGTTGGCACTAGAACTCCACTGTGAACTGCTAGTTTTGCCTCCTGCGATAAACATTTGTTTGCCAAAGTAGATTTCAGTGCACAGTTCACCCTGTTCCCGGCACTCACCCTACTTTCAATATGTTTCTCAGTCTTTTCACCCCTAGTAAACATACTTCCCAGATACACAAATTCTTCTACCTGATTCAGAACATCTCCGTTCACTCTGATCTCACATTTAGTTATATTCTCATCCCTTTCAAAAACCATCACTTTCGATTTATCAACATTCATAAGCAAATCGCTTTACTTGCATGCATCGTAAACTATTGTTACCAAGAATTGCAGGTCTTCTTTGCTGCTAGCAAGAAGCACGGCATCATCAGCATACAGAAGACAATTAACTGTTATACCACTTATTTTTGCTCCCATTCTTAAATCTTCTAGTTCTTTCATACAGTTATCGATGTATATGTTGAACAATCATGTTGACATTTCACATCCCTGTTTGACTCTTTAAGAATTTTAAACCATGATGTGAATGACCCATTCACCTTCACACATACTGTGCTGTCCTTGTACAGTGACGCAATAGCTTTTGTCAGGCTTCGAACTATAATGTTAATCTTTCAAATTCCAAAAAGAAATATATCTAGCCGTTTTATGAACTAACATCGCCAGCAATTTAAACGATACCAAACAATCTTGAAGCAACGTGTCAGTTAAAACCGTAAACAAAGTTATAACGAATTTGTGGGATGTTTTTATTTATCTTTGGCTGAAAAAACCGATGTGTGCAAATGAAGTGGTCTGCTTTGAAAGTCCAATTGCAGAAGTTGGTTACTGCAACTAACCAGAAGCCAGAAGTTGAGTTTGTTCGTGTATTCTGTTACTAGCTAGAATCAACATAGCGTATTTGTAACACAGAGATTTAGACTGTGGGGGAAGTTTAAATTTATGTATTTTGTGTTGTACTTAAGAGCTTTTGGTTCGCACACAGAAAATTGGAATGTAAACTTTCGTAAGAAAATAGAAGATTGATATTACGAAATTCAAATTAAATTACAATTGCCCATCTGACGCAATACATAAAATGGAAATATTAATTAAGATTTAATCGAAAAGAATGGTCAATTATTTATTAAGGATTTTTTTATTCTCATAAATAATTATATTTTATACAAACCGCAGCTGTTTTAGTTTATGACGTATCCGTGAGGGGATGTTTTTTAGTAACTTTTTTTAACTACAATATAACTGGCAGATTTCTACGGCTTGTATCTTCGACACATGATATTTTTACTCTCCCTTTTTTTATTCCAATAAAATGACTGCATAGTGCAGAGCCAATTCAACCATATAAAACAAATTTTTATATTTGAAGCACTTATGGTGGTCTTAACATATCCCGCATAACACAGTCCGAATAATTACCTGTATAAATTATTATACGTGACCCTTAATTTATTCCATACTGCTTGCGTATAATTGTTCCATAGTTCCGCTGTATACATGGACGTTAAATACGATGTTAAGAAGATTTTTTTCACTTCGTCACTGCACTGAAAGAAGCGTCTTGCTAGCATAAAGGCCCTGATATTGATTCCTCTTCTCTATCTCTCTATGTCCTGATCATCTTTACAATCATCAGTCAGTATGTGCCCTAGATACTTGACTTTTGCAGTTATCGTTGAACGGTTGTTGTCCAGGAATACAAGTGGTGATGGGTGCATGAATTCATAAAATGATCTCTTGTGTTTAAATTTATATTTTATTTACTTGTGTACGGCAGATTTTTTGACATTGTTAATCATATTGTAGCTGTTTACATATTTTTTACAAATATTGAGCAACAATTTGGGGTCGATAATACCATATCATCCTCATAACTAATATTGTTAGCACAGACGCCGTTAATATGACATCTGAATTTGGTTGAATTAAGGAGCGCGGTAAGATCATACATAAATATATTAAAAAGCGCCGTAGACAGACAGCCTCCTTGTCGGACTCCACATTTCAAATGAAAAGGCGAAGATGTAGCATCTCCTTATTTTACAATATTTTCCTGTTGTGTGTGCCAAGCTGCCAGAGTATTAATAACACAGGATGGAATTCGTCTCTTCTCCATTTTATTCCACAATATTTTATGATTAACGCGGTCAAACGCTTTACTCAAATTCAGAAAGCACGCATACGTATTCGTTTTTTTTTATTTATAGTATGCCACTGTTTGTTTTAATGCAAATATTGCCATATCTGTTGATAGAGCTGCTTTAAATTCGAATTGGTTTTCGCAAGTATTTAATTTCTCCGAAATAATTCTCAACATATACAAAACTGCACCCAAAAACTGCATATTAAATATATTCTGAAATAATTCGTTAATGATTCGTGAATGTAAAAAAAACTTATGACTACCATTGACAAGGTTTCATCAAAGATTTAAATGAAAAAATAAACTCATTTGAATTTTTCTTTTTTCTTTGGCGTGAAAATATATACATTTACCTCCGTAGCGTTACTAGGAACGCATAAAGCCAAAGAGGTTCAAAGGAACAAGCAGCGTTTAATATAATATTACCTATATGCTCTATGTATATTCTACAAAGTAAAACGGGAAATTGAAGAGCGCTATCAAGAGCACATCAAGGCGTGTCGGTGTATTGGGTATTGATACATAATAAATACAGAGCCGGCGCTGCGCTCCTGTGATAACATTAAATCTGATATTCCGTGTACGGTTTCCGAGTTCTGAGCGCCTTTCAGTAGCCAGACAGCCGGAGATGAGGTATCGGAAAGCGATGGTTTCAATTCATGTACTCCTGGGAATTCTATGTGACTTGCATAATATAGTCCTATCTAGCTCGAGGAATGTGCCAGATGCATTAATGGCAGGTACGAGGAAAACTTGACCCGCTTAGGTGCGATCGAAGGCTTCGTAATATATATTTAAATTATTTTGAAAATAATTTGAATAAATATCGATAAATAAGAATATACTAAGCTACGTACATCATATTATGTCTATTTATTTACTTTCCGCTACATCGTGAATTTTCATACAAACTTTTATTTTTTATTTTGTACATTAGTTAAACATAAAACGGCTGTTCACGTGTGGACAATACAAAAGATAGGGACAATACAAAAATTCGGCAGCAGTTCAAACGTGAGCGCTACGAAAATGAATACACGACGGCGTTTAAAACAAGTGAATTCACGAAAAATATTATTAACTTAATACCAAGATGTATTGGAATCGTTAAAGGACGAACTAAATGATAAAAAGCTGCCGCTATTTTCGGCAGATTTTTTTCTTTGGGAGCGACACGTTGGCCACGCGCGATGGCGGGAAGATAGCCCGCCCCTCTACCTCGGTGGCGATGTCTCAATGGCGATGAGACAATGTTTTGTCGTACAAATTGTTGTTAACACGTGGACAATGGTCGAGTCCTGGAAGAAAACAATATTGTATATTGTATTGTTTACGTGTAAAAGGCTTTTAAGTATACTGGAGACTTAAATCTCGCTAAGAGCCTATGAGCCTACAAATTCATATTTTTAAATATATACAGCAGATATTATAATTTACACACAATTAAATAGTTCAGGAAGACGTCGACTTACGACCACAGTCGGTTCCGATAAACAGGTTGTAAGTCGGGTTATGGAATCCTATGGTTTTTTTTATTTTTATTGTCATTGTTTTCTATGTTCTTGTTATAATTGATTGATTTTCTATGGGAGAAAAAATTTGTCGCTCGAGCTAATTGATATGATGCTCGACAACGCATGGTACAACTTATATGTTTGGCGATACCTGGCGCATCAGAAAAATCTGCGCAAGGATTTGCATTTTTTTGAACAAGGTGCACTATGTGGAGTGAAAGTAAACTATGCGCAAGGTTTTATTATTTTGAACTAACTTCCAGATGCGGTACAAGAAAGCTTCCCGTCGAAAAGATTACTTTTTAACCGATACAAGGGATGGTTCTCCGAAGATATCATTACAAAATTCACTGACGAGCAGCAGCACTGGTCAGATAACATAACACCTGTAGCTCCTTTACCTACAACAAATGTAACTCCTGCAATGTCATCAATACCTACGCGTGTTAATCGTCGTTACGTCCGTTGAACGAGATTTTTCCATAGCAAGCTCTTTAGCAAAGAAAAAATGGATAAATGTATTGTTGACGAAACACTCTCCGGACAAACTGGAGCATACCTCTTTAAAAAACCTTCATAAAACTAAAGTAAAAAGAAATGTAGCAGCAGGTATTAAAAACATTGTGCTGACTAGCCCAAGATTGGTTAAAATCATCAAAAGAATCAACATTAAAAACCCCGCAATGCGCCCATACACTTCAGAAGAAGCATTAGCTTTCTTTGTTAATGCAAGGCTAACTGTATAATATAAATTTATGCAAAGAAAAGCGAAGGAATGAAATTGCAACATTAATACATCCTAAGACAAACTCTTCAAATTGAAAATGGAGTGCTATCCAGACAATCTCACAATAACTGAGACATGTGCAGAAGTAAGCTTGCAAATTCTGTTTAATCACGCTGCAAAAAGACGAGCAATAGGAACTTTAACACGTCTAGCAACGGATGATATGCAAATTGAAATGGAATATAAGTGGGGCTTCGATGGCAGCTCTGGCCGTTCAACACATAAGCAAAGATTTTCCGGGAATCCCATCACCGATTTAGAGGATAGTGATATTTTGATGACCGCAGTCGTCCCGCTGCAAATGACTGCAAATATTGAAAATGGAAAAATGATAATATGGCAGAATCCTCGAGCATCGTCAACGCGCTTTTGCCTAAGACTTCGCATCCAACACAGAGCATCTAACGTATCCAAGCCAAGAAATTATTATAAAAGAATATAAACACGTCGAGAGCCAAATTTCTATGAACCACTGTTACAAATGTTGAGATCAATCGTTGTTGGTAAAAACGATGGTTGATGTTAATGTCGCTAACACTCTAGCGGACAACATTTGTTAGATTACTACTATTTTGTCGCTACAAATTAGATTAAATTTCTTGTATATCTACCATATTGTATAATAACAATTAATTTTATTATTATACTTTGAAAAACACTACTTTAAATAAATATTATTTTGTTAACAATATAAAGATCTGTTCATTAAATTATTTATAATCCCAGTATCACAATTTCAGCGTTCCATCATCTCTACCTACCCCAGTCGCGAAACGGCGTAATGGCAGTAGTAATAGATAAGTAGAAACAAAAGTCATACTTAAAAATATTTTACACAAGGATTTTTGTTGGAAAACACAAAGTGATGCCGTAATTTCAGTTTCCCGAACACTGTGGGCTGCAGTTTGATCAATTTGTGATCAATCAAGTACACATGGTCATTATATATATTCACCTTATTCTAGTCTCTCTATATATCGGTGAAGGAATACAGTGTAAGTTCCAAATTGGGACCGCGGCCGTACTTTCCGGATCCCGCTTTGAAAGGAAAATGAACGTAGATAGGTTTACAAACAAAATAAAGTAGGACACGAAACCCATGCATAAATCAGTTATTATATAAAAAGGGAAATTCTCACCTAGAATTGGACCGCTTTGACGAATCGTGCTTTTTCCCCCCTTGAAGATTCGGCAAATCTTTTTGCCGTTTCTTGGTCTCCCTCCAAATCCTCCAATACAATATGCACATAACCGTCACGGGAACGTAGAAAGCCGCGATGGCAGTTCCGAACGTGATGTAGTGGTTAGTCTCGATGAACTGAATGTAGCAAGCGTCATGCGGCACTGTTCTCTGCCCCTCGATATAGGGCCACGCGTAGATCCACGGCGGCCAAAGAAGCAAGCTGATACCCCAAGCACTGCCGATCATCACAGCCGCCTTGCCCGTCGTCCTTTTAGCTCGGTACGTCAGCGGCCTGGTCACGCTGAAGTAGCGGTCGAAACTGATGATCAAGAGGTTCAAAACCGAAGCGTTGGATGCGAGGTAGTCTAAAGCCAACCAAGTGTCGCAGATGTGCGGGCCCAAAGGCCAGTAGCCCATGATGATGGAAACCGTGAACAGCGGCATCGAAATAAGCCCGATCGCAAAGTCCGCCACGGCGAGAGAGAACAGGAAGTAGTTGCTGATGGTCTGAAGCTGCTTGTCGATCTTGAAAGAGATCATCACCATGCAGTTGCCCACGACCGTGAGGACCGAGAGAATGGTGGCGATGATGGCGATGATGACCATCTGCGGGATGCTGAAGCGGTTGTGCGGCGGCAGGGCGGTGGTGGTGGTATGCAGGGTGGAGGCGTTGTGGGCGAGTTGCAGCATCGTGGCCAGGAGAACGAACTCCCCCTCCGCGGGGTTCATACTGCGAGTTATGGCCTCTCACCTCACATCTTCGTAGCTGGTCACCTGAAAAGATGAAAAATCGTTACCATCTCATCAAATAGTTCAAATAATTCGGAAATGTCTTCAGTTAAAAAGTAAGAGAAGAGTGTCTACGGTGTCCCTTGCCTAAATACCGCACAATATACAAGACCGACAACAGAGGGCGCTGTCAAAACTTTATAAAAGGAGAACACGGGAGAGATCGTTCTCTTTTACACCCCGACAGCCTCAGATTAAATAATAAATTGAGAATTAATCGCGTACCATTTAAAAATACAACCGTATAATTCAATAATGCATACTTCTAAACACTTAAATAAATTCATAATATTTCATTAAGATAATCTAATACCGGATCCATATCCCGACAAAGGAAAAGATAGATAATATTTCTTCAGGCGTGATTTAAACAAAGCTGCTGTAGAAAGCAAGCAAATGCTTGCAGTCCAGTCTGCAAGCATTTGGACATAATCAAACACTGCTGTAGAAACATTATTGATAGTGGAGATGATTCCTCGGTAGAGCCGCATGGGTGGTATACGAGTTTGTAAAGATGGAGGAATGATGAATGGGAATTATGAGGATATTTGAGAATGCGAACGAAGAGATGAGCCATGATCTGATAAGTATTGACATTTCACACGGATAAATATTGCTAACAGAAAAAAATCACAAATAAAAACAATACACACTAGATGTTTAGTAAATAAATAAATAATGTGTTGCCATCAAAGGAATTCGATATACGAGTATAGTGGATCAATTTTGCTTCAAAGCGTGAAAAGGAAATATACCATTTTTCATTATTTGATAAACAGGCTTGTTTTCCCATATTGTCAAAATATTCCCCCCGATCCGATAACATCTTCACATATTGATTTTAGGCCAATTTCCCGCGTTTTCTATGACTTTCCCGGAATAATATATTCATAGATAAATCCCAACTTGATGGGCTCAAATGTCGCCAGAGAAAAGTGAAAAAGATGGGTAACTCGATACTTTCTGTGGCGTGACGTATTCTTTTACCAAAAATATGGCGCGACAGAACGTGAGAGGCGAAAACGCGGGAAGTAAGCTGATCGTGATTTTGATCATTCTTCTTAAGAGGGGTGATTCGAATAAAAATAATCGGTTTATATTTATTTTATTTGTCACCCTTTAACAGTTATCAATTTGTTTTATTACATTTTATGTATATTTTAATGAATTTACACAGTCCATTTTAAACATATATTTTTTACATGATAGGATAAAATACAGGAATCCACTGCCGTTTTTAATTTCAAAATGCTAGAATTATCGCAATAAACTATTTTATGCGTGAATAAAACACCAAAGTCCACTTTCGTCGTTAAAAATGTTTTTTAAGATGGAAAAAAGCTTTTAGTCTATTTTGTTTTATTGCAAAAAGAATCAATAGTCTCAGATCAGCTTTTTTAATATTATATTTTATACATTATATATATGACCTAAGTCAAATACAACAGCTACATGAAGAAACATTTTTGTTTAAAAAATATATATTAGAGAAATACATGGGTTCTTATCATTTACACAAATATTTAAATTTTCAGTCCATTTCCTAAAAGTCGTAAATAACTTGCGCTGGAAAAATGGAAATTGAGTTGTGGTAGAGTGGTATTCGAACCTAGGACCTTTGGTCCGTGAGTCCACAATACTACCACGGAACCACAACCCGGTTAACATATGTACAAGAAACTGAACAAAAAGAACATAAAACTATGTAGCAAAGACAAACAAGGGCAATAAAATAATGGTGTTCATATGTACTATAATTATTATTATTGACTCAGACTGTTACATAATAGAAAATAACAGATAGTATAGCAAAAAAACACAATGATTACAAATAAACCAACATTAATGGCCAATTAAAGTTTTCTATATATAATTCAATACAATGCCAGAAAATAAGAAAAAAATATATACTCCTGAAAATTCACTCGGTACCATATAATTGTAAAAAAGATTTTTTAAATTAAATACGACAAAAAAAGGTTTTTGTTTATTCGGACTTAAAAATTTTTTTCGCCAGAATATCCGCAAGGAGTAACTCCAGATTAGCCTTCCCTCCTTTCTTCTTCCTAACATTTTTTTTTTTTAATAGAAAGAAATATTTACGTTCTTATGATTTACTCAAATATTTCATTTTGAGTGCCATTTATTTATTTATTTATTTTACATAAACGACATTAATTGCCTTTAACATATATTGAACATAAATATGAAAAAAAAAACATTTATAAAAACATAACAAAAAATTATAAAATTGCATAACTATAACAATAGTAATAAGTAGGTAAATACACATAAGCAACCAAAAATATTAACGAAATAAATACATAAATATGAAAAAACAAAAAAAGGAAAAACATTTTTAAATATAAAGAAAAGTGTAAGAATAATATTGCGAGAGGAAAAAAGAAATCAGACTCGTTTTATAACTATCAAGTCCAGAACCAAATATATCAGCCTTGTCCTCATACTGATTGCCACATCTGTGGAGCCTAGGGATAGGCGAGTGTATGTGATAGTTGGTTCTAGAACTTGCAGAACAAAAAGGAGATCTGTGGCGGGTATGTCGACCAGGTAGACGGAAACACACCAACTCCAGCAAATCTGGATCATTTCCAACGAGTTGTAAATAACTCACTATTAGAAAATGGGAATCAAGTTGGAGTAGAGTGGCATTCGAACCACGGACCTTTGAGCCGTGAGTTCGAGCCACTAGCCACGGGACCACAACCCGATTCGATATAATATGAAAGCAAAAATTTAAAAATATACTTTTTTTTTAATAGTGTCAGTGAAATTAATTTCCAATTAGGATTCCATTGATTTCAAGAAAAAAATGATATAACAATTAATGATTCTGGGAAAAGATGCATTCTTATTATTATTTGTGCTTGAAATAACAACATGAAACAATTTTTATACCCGAGTCGTACGTTGAGGCAAACGAATTTTAATTTCCTCAAGCTGTGGGCAATCTAATGACTATTTTTTATTCCAGTAAAATGGCTACATAGTGCAGAGCCAATTCTACCATATAAACATTAACATAAATATAAAAATAAACATAAATATAATCATAAATTTAACAATAAACATAAATGTAAACATAAAACAAAATTTTATATTTGCAGCACTTATGGTGGTCTTAGCATATCCCGCCATCGCTCGAACAACGGTGAATGGATCCATTCTGCAGTGGCTTGGAGAATTTCGTTATTAGAGCTTTCAGAGGCTCCAGGCTCTTTGGCGAAGTAGGGCAGCGAAGGTGTTTACCCGTCCAGCTGTAAACATTTCGTAGGCACTACAATACCTAGGCAATCCAAATAGTTGTGTGTATGAATTATTATACGTGACCCTTAATTTATTCCATGCTGCTTGCATATACTTGTTCCATAGTTCCGCTGTAAACATGGACGTCAAATACGAAGTAAAGATGATTTTCTTTACTTCGTTACTGCACTGAAAGAAGCGTTTTGCTAGCATAGAGGCCCTGACATTGATGGCTCTTTTCTGTCTCTCTGTGTCCTGATCATCTTTACAATCATCATTCAGTATGTTCCCTAGATATTTGACTTTTGCAGTTACCGTTAAACTGTTGTTGTCCGGGAATACAGGTGGTGATGGGTGCACGAATTCAGAAAA